>NW_020664543.1:24195321-24249445 GCF_002925995.2 Terrapene triunguis
GCCCGCCCACTTCCTGAAGCCCAATAGGTACACCTGTATTCATCATTCATATATGGCTGTGATATTTCATACAAAGTGTGCCATGTAAGATATCATACCTGCTGAGACCCACTGTTCTGTCAAAATGTGTATATTGTTAGTGTGTATGAAGTTATGAGATTTTGCTGTATGGTTGTTATTGAAATATGTTGTGAGTTTGGGAGTTACCCACTGCTAGTTCTTCAGTGACAACAAAGGGTTAAATGACCATTGACCAGCAGGGCCCAGGGAATTATAAACAAGGGATTTCATTAATTTCATTAATGATCTGGAGGATGGCGTGGACTGCACGCTGAGCAAGTTTGCAGATGACACTAAACTGGGAGGAGTGGTAGATACACTGGAAGGTAGGGATAGGATACAGAGGGACCTAGACAAATTAGAGGATTGGGCCAAAAGAAACCTGTTGAAGTTCAACAAGGACAAGTGCAGAGTCCTGCACTTAGGATGGAAAAATCCCATTCACTGTTACAGACTAGGGACCGAATGGCTAGGAAGCAGTTCTGCAGAAAAGGACCTAGGGGTTACAGTGGACAAGAAGCTGGATATGAGTCAACAGTGTGCCCTTGTTGCCAAGAAGGCTAATGGCATTTTGGGCTGTATAAGTAGGGGCATTGCCAGCAGATCGAGGGACGTGATCATTCCCCTCTATTTGACATTGGTGAGGCCTCATCTGGAGTACTGTGTCCAGTTTTGGGCCCCACACTACAAGAAGGATGTGGAAAAATTGGAAAGAGTCCAGCGGAGGGCAACAGAAATGATTAGGGGGCTGGAGCACATGACTTATGAGGAGAGGCTGAGGGAACTGGGATTGTTTAGTCTGCAGAAGAGAAGAATGAGGGGGGATTTTATAGGTGCTTTCAACTACCTGAAAGGGGGTTCCAAAGAGGATGGATCTAGACTGTTCTCAGTAGTAGCAGATGACAGAACAAGGAGTAATGGTCTCAAGTTGCAATGGGGGAGGTTTAGGTTGGATATTAGGAAAAACTTTTCCACTAGGAGGGTGGTGAAACACTGGAATGGGTTACCTAGGGAGGTGGTGGAATCTCCTTCCTTAGAGGTTTTTAAGGTCAGGCTTGACAAAGCCCTGGCTGGGATGATTTAGTTGGGAATTGGTCCTGCTTTGAGCAGGGAGTTGGACTAGATGACCTCCTGAGGTCCCTTCCAACCCTGATATTCTATGATTCTATGTTTTACAGTACTGTGAGAGACAGTTGCTCAAGCACCACACAATGGGGATTGCTCAACTCTTTGACTCAGCAAGGCCCACCAGGATATGCCTGGGCCAATATCTTTCCTGGGACATAGATTGAGGGTATAAAATAAGGGACAGTGGCATCATGTGATTACCTCTCTCCTCCCCCACCTACATTGAAGGCAACAAGAACCCTGGGAAGAAAAAGACTTGAACTGAGAAGACTGGTACCAGGCTGAGAAGGAAAGTCAGCCTGTGTAGTCAGAACTGTAACCTGCCTGCAACATCCAGTGGGGTGAGAAAAGCTGTTTGGTTCAACACTTGCTTAGTCTAAAAGTTTAGGATTTAGAATGCATGTTTACTTATAAGTTGACATTGGTGAGGCCTCATCTGGAGTACTGTGTCCAGTTTTGGGCCCCACACTACAAGAAGGATGTGGAAAAATTGGAAAGAGTCCAGCAGAGGGCAACAGAAATGATTAGGGGGCTGGAGCACATGACTTATGAGGAGAGGCTGAGGGAACTGGGATTGTTTAGTCTGCAGAAGAGAAGAATGAGGGGGGATTTTATAGGTGCTTTCAACTACCTGAAAGGGGGCTCCAAAGAGGATGAATCTAGACTGTTCTCAGTAGTAGCAGATGACAGAACAAGGAGTAATGGTCTCAAGTTGCAATGGGGGAGGTTTAGGTTGGATATTAGGAAAAACTTTTCCGCTAGGAGGGTGGTGAAGCACTGGAATGGGTTACCTAGGGAGGTGGTGGAATCTCCTTCCTTAGAGGTTTTTAAGGTCAGGCTTGACAAAGCCCTGGCTGGGATGATTTACTTGGGAATTGGTCCTGCTTTGAGCAGGGGGTTGGACTAGATTTATAATCAACTACAACTTATAATCACTTAAACTCTCTCTTTCTGTAGTTAATAAACTTATTTTAATGGTTTATCTAAAGTGCTTGGGGAATCTGCTCAGATTACAGAGGCGGGTGCATGTCCACTATCCTTTGACGAAGTGGAGAACTAATTAATAAGTTTGCACTGTTCAAAAGAAGGTCTTGAGCCGTGTAAGACCGTACATTTCTGGAGTGGAAGGCCAGGGCTTAAGAGATTTGCTGGTGTTTACCTGTGTATGGTTCATGAGTGGCTTGTGGAGCCTTCATGCAATTTAGCTGTGTCCGTGCATGTTGTTGACTGAGTGATAACAGCACCTGGGGGGTTTGCTGCTTGTCACCAGCAAAGCACTGTGAGAGACAGCCCAGGCTGGAGAATTAAGGGGGCACAGTGGTCCAACAGGTCCAGGTTGTACCCTGGGGATCCTGTCACATCTGATACAGCAGGACACACTGCCCTCTGGTCTGCTCAGAACCTTATGCCTGGCACTAGGTGCCCAGACACCACAGTGATGGACATTGTATAAGAACTCACATAGCATCGTTCCATCCAACTCTAGTGCTGTCTGTGCTTCCCAAGGTGTTGGCTTCAGGGCTGCCACCGAACCCTTCGTCCCAGGCTGGCTTGGGGCTGTTTCCTGCCTTGCCCACCCCAGATGGGTGGCTTTACTTCCTGCTGGTTTGGTTCAGCAAGCCTTCTCTCACTGACCCCTTGCGTGCACGTGCGCGCACACACACACACACACACACATACACACCCCTCATGTTAATTGAGATCAAGGTGTCGGGGGACTATCTGGAGAGCACAGAAGGCAGTGCTCTCCCCCTTTGATGTGCACACGGAGTAATTGCTTCTGCTTTGCTGTGCAAGAGGGCAGGACCTTAGTCAAAGGCTTCCTGCCATTGACATTGTAATTGGAGGGTATGTCTACACTGAGATCAAAGCCCGCGGCTCCCACTCTCAGATCCTGAGTCAGCTGACTTGGGTTCGCAGGGCTTGAGCTGCAGGGCTAAAAAGCGTAGTGTAGACATTTGGGCTCGGATTGGAGCCCAGGCTCTGAGACCCTCCCCCTTCATGTGGTCTCCGAGTACATCTACATTGCAATAAAAACCCCATGGTCCCGAGCCTCAGCTGGAGAGAGTGATGGTATTACAGTCTCTTCACAGGCCTCATCATCCAGGGCTGTTCAGAAGAGTCGTCCTGGGAACCCTGCGAGGCCACCATCTCTCTGTACCCTGAACGGGTTTGCCAAGTGGGCAGCCACAGCGTCTCAACAGCTGTCTGCAGTGTCCTCAAATGCCTCAAAGACAAGGAGCCAGGTGAAAATACTGAGGGGTTTTTGCAGGACATTTTTTAAACTTCACACAGACATTTTCAGTGAAAAATGGAAAACCAACCCCTCAAACAACAGCTCCAGCTTCTAAAAACTGCTGTTGTGTTAAAAAAAAATGGTTTATGAAAACTGAAAAAAAACAACAGTGGCTGGTTTTCTGTTTTAAAAAAAAACCCTAAGAAAATGAAAAATTTCCACAAAAACTTTTTTTTGGGGGGGGGGCGATGGAGGCTGCACCCTGCACCTACCCAGACCCCTTTCCCACGGGGTGGGCCCCATGCATGTGCGCAAGGGGACACCACTAAGCCCCATTCTGCCTTGTGCACACACACCCCGTGCTGGCCCAAATAGCAGTGGCACCGCAGTGGTGGCTCTGGCTCCACCTGCTGCTTCAGCTGTCAAAAAAGTCACAAGCCACCATTGATCTCGAGGCCGTAGCCAAGATCCTAGTGCCACTGTGCCAGGTGCTGCACAGGCATATAACAAGAGACAGTGCCCAGTCCTAAGGAGCTGCCCAGACACACAGGCAAAGGGCCGGAGGGGAAACAGAGAGATGAGATGACTTGCTCAAGATTACCCTGGAGGTCAGTGGCAGTGCTAGGGTTAGATCTCCTGCCTGCCAGTCCCTGCCCTGCCCACTAAACCGTACTGCAGAGATCTGTGGCTGGGCACCGCTGTCTACCTGCTGTTTGGTTACTGCTGGCAGGACTGCACCCTCCCAAAGTGTTACTTAGGAAACCCCTGGATTCTCTCTCAGTCCCTGTTAAAATAAATGGGGATCAGAGGACAATCAAATCTCCCAGGAAATCCTCTTCCAACCATCCATTGATGACCTGCCGATGCACCAGATAGGAAGCTGAGCTCAGTGTGTTTGAGATGCAAAGGAGGACAGTGATGAAAAGAAGTTATTAGCTAGGCTGTGGACACTTTCCTCTAATGCAATCGCCTCCCAGCCACTCTCAGGTAGCACAATGGCTGTGCTGACAGATCTGCTGCTAATGACTCACTCTAGGCCAAAGCTGGAGTGGCGCAGAGACTGCCGCTTGCAGAGGTTTGAATTTTGAAAGGCTGGCTTCGCAGAGGGCCCATACAAGTGCTAGGTGCCACTTATGTCCTGCTGCAGCCCACCAGGAGTGGAGCGGTGGTGCCTAGTGGTGTATGGACCCTGTGCCCCCTGCAGAGAGCTGAATTTTACCCTACCTGAGCTATGGAGTTTGATAAGTCAATGTTGGTTCTGGTCTCTGATTGTATGAATGCACAGGCACTCCGTGTGTGAAGAGTCAGGATTCTGCGGGCATGGGAGCTGCAAAAGTACCCAGAGAAAGTGGGTGGAAAGTTCAGCTTCTGCAAATAGTTCCACACATAAATCATAGGATCCCAGCTGAGGGGGCAGTGCAAAGCATTGGCTCTAGGGGGTGTTGGAGCGAGCAATGTTGCCTCCTAGTGGTGGGCCCACAGGAAAGGGAAGGGGCTTACTACTGCCAGTAGTAGTGGTCTCCTTTCGTGCAGGGCTTCTCAAATTTTTCCATCTTAATGTTGACATTGTCTCGGGGACACCTCCCTTCCCACCCCCCATCACCCAGCCCCCACTTCTCCTCCCATTTCAATTCAGTCAGAGTGTCTCCCCCTCCCATCCACAGTCACCCAGCCCCACTTCCTGGCCCGTTCTCTGTCATGTAACCTCAGCAGTTATTCCCTTGCAGCTTCCTGTAATGCTCCTTAGTAGCTGGGAACAAGGAGGAGAGTTCGCCCCCGCAACCAGCCAGCTCTCAGGAGACCACCAGCAAGTGCTCAAACACAGGCAGCTTCCCCGTTGCTGCTTTAACTCAGGGGGTAGAAGCCTCATGGCTCCACTGGCCCTAGCCCAGTGCTCAGTCTGGCTAGGCCTAGTTTGTCCCCTCAGAGAATGAGAGCCCAGGCATGGCCCTCAGCTTTTAGGCTAAATAAAAGGAGTGCTTTACCTAGTGATTGCTTGTGGAGGGTCTCCCCTGCCAACCTCATGTGACCGGGTAAGGTCTCAGCCCCTGTACAGATGGGGGCAGAATTTGTCTCCTTGTCTTCATGTTAATCTATGAAGTAGCTCTTAAGCCCAACAGCAGACTGGGAGTCCTTTCCTCACTTGGGCCCAGACTGTGGCTTTGTCCAAGCCCGGGTATGGGGCAGCGTGCCCACAAGCAACAGGGAGAGAATCAGACCTCCTGTGCCACAGGGATAGGAATTTGATTCTGGCCTAGATTGTGATACTCCTTGTGCCAGCTCAGATGCACTTGGCAGCACTCTGTGGAGGTGGAGCTAAGACTGTGCCCATTCCCTGGCCAAGAGGTAAGGGGCAGGGTCTTACTTACTCTCCTGCCCACAGGCTAAGGGGAACTTGAGCCCTTGATGCCCTCTGCTGCATGTGAATTGTTGTGGAACAGATGTTCCAATCTTTCTTTCTTTCTAATTATTCTGTAATTGCACCAAAAGAAAAAATTTAAACAGAAATTTTAATAAAAGTCCAACCTTAACCAGATTTAATCTCTAACCCTTTGAAATATGAGGCAGCTGCTTTATCCGCCAGGCTGCACAATCTTTTCCCTGGCAGCTCTGGGAATTTATCGAAGTTAAATTAGCTGAGGGAGGGTTCTCCTCTTGCTCTTTGAATGCAAGAGAAACATATTGAGAATTATTACAAAGAGAACATTAATAACAAGTTGAGTGGGAGAGCTGCAGAATTCAAACAAAGTTTGTTCCCCAGTTCACATCCAGAGCTAACCACCTCTGGAACATTATAGAAATGTACATCTGGAACAGACCTCAAAAGGTCGTCTAGTTCATCCCCCCAGGATGAGGCAGATTTAACTTAGGGTTGCCACCTTTCTAATTGATGGAAACTGGGCCATACTCCCTGCACCACCTCTTCCCCTAAGGCCAGGCCCCTGTCACTCGTTCCTCTCTCTCCCCTCCCCGCGTCTCTTGCCAGATCCTCTCAAGGAGCCAGCCTATAGGTAGGATGTGGCACTGGCCTGGGTTAATAACACAGCACCTCCCCCTGCCCAGTAGTAACCAGACTTTTGGTTCGGGTGTCATTTAGGGTTGCCAGGTCCCCTTTTCAACTTGACTTTCCGGTCGAAAACTGGGTACCTGGCAACTGTAAATGGCACCTGGACACACAAGCCAAAGGACCAGAGTGTCCAGGTAAAACCCAGACAGGTGGCAACCCTGAAATATACTTAGACCATCCCAGACAGATATTTGTCTAATCCGTTCTTAAAAAACAGGTGTTTACATTTTATGTACATCGACCCTGCCTGCTCCATGTAGTTTGCATCTTTAATTAAAAACCAGTGAGAAGAAGCAGTTTGCTACATTTTAGAAGCACATTTCTCTACACAGGACACCTAGCCAAGTAATTATTCTGTGTGATCTCAGAGTGATTAGATCAGTGACAAGCACAACAACTAACAACATCCCAGGGCTCAGGACTGTTGGCCCAGTACCCCAGCTACACAAGGCAGTTTGGTGCAGGTAGAAATGACAGTGACTGTCTCCCAACCTTGCCTTGTCTCTTAGTCTAAAACACCATTCAAACGCCTAAGCACAGGAAGGCGGCTCTGGTATCTAGCGTAGGGAAGGGTGTGGGAATTGCAGTAGCAGGTTAGGATCCTGGATTTTCACAGGCCTAAACTCACTGTTTGGAAAGTGTGCTCCAAATACCTTGGGCCAGTTTCGGCTGTCACCCCAGTGTATATCCAGGTAATGTCACTGACTTGTGGGGAATTACCTCTGTGTGAATGAAAGGAGAAGCTGAGACCCACAGTGTTTGAACTGTACATTTACCGAGCACTGAGCTCTGTGGAAGTGCACAGGTCATTAATAGCAAACAAGTTCCTAATCCTGCTCAATCCTATTGCAATTAGCAATGTGCCGGCTGTGTGATGGGTTAAACGGTGCTACCAACCCCAAGCATTCAAAAAGCCACGTGTTAGGCCGGCCAGAAATCAGGAGACTGGCTTAAAAATCACAAGAATTAAAAATAAATAAAAGTCTGGTTCTTTTGATTTGTTGTCTGGTGTCAGAGCATTTAGGGGTCATGATCTCTAGACTTTCTCTGCAGCCGTAACAGTGAGAACCGTCGTTTTAAAAAAGAGACAGCTGGGCTTCTCGGGTGATAATCTCATCCCGCAGCTGGAGCTTTAGGAACAACAATAAATGTCATGAGACTCGTGATAAAATCATGAGAATTGGCAGCACAGTACCTAGCTCACTGCCTATGCCTGGGATCCATCCTCACAAAGACCTACTGACCCTGCACTTCAAGTAGTGGGGCTGCCTGTTCTGGGGCCTGTGTTACTGTGAGTGCTGCCCTCCATGGCGACATTCTCATCGAGTCATAGAGTTTAAGGCCAGAGGGGACCATTAGATCATCCCTGCGTGTCACAGGCCACCATCGCCACCCAGCCCCTGCACACTAATCCCAGCAACCGAAAGGAGACCAAGGCAATTGAGACCAACAGGAGACTCAACTATTACGTGCCACAGGCAGAGACTAGGAAGGACTGGGGTGCCCCAGTGCCCAAGGTCCCTGCAAGGAAATAATTAAATGAGATCTATCCAGATAATCCTGCCAAGCCTGCCTGGCGTGCTTGCTCCCAGCAGGAATGGGCTCAGAATCAGCACTTCTGGGAGGGCCATCGCTGAAAATAATGCTAATGATACCACCTTGTTCGTATCTAGCACTTTTCAGCCATAGATCTCCAAGTGCTTTGCAAAGGGGCTCAGTATCATTATCCCCATTTTATAAGTGGGGAAACTTAGGCACGGGGAGGGGAAAGTGACCGCCCAAGGTCCAAGACAGGAATTGAACCCAGGGCTAGAATGGCACCTGGATGCTAGTTGGAGGGTCAGGGTGAAGTCAGGTAATTAATGTAAATGGACATGTTGCCTGTGAGTGGAGGCCGGGTATCTGCCCCAGAAGTCTTCTGAACCAGGTTGGGCCATGCTGCTCCCCAGCAGGGGCCAGATCACAATGGAGCAATAACAAATGATCTCAGAGCCATATGCATCTTTCTCTGAGCAGTGAAATTGCTATTTGAATAGCCAGGAGCCTCAAGCCTTCTCTGCTGGCAGCAGTTGCATTTTCAGCATGACGGTGGGGTGTTGTATTTATGCCACCATCATGCTCATGTTGTGTAACTGGGCTCCAGTCACCAGGGATCCAATGTTCACACCTTGCACAACACTGCCACAAATGCTCCTTGTGGGCCACATGCAGAAGCCAACCCTGACCGTTCCTGGTCTATTCGGCATTGGTGAGGCCTCACCTGGAGTACTGTGTCCAGTTTTGGGCTCCACACTACAAGAAGGATGTGGAAAAATTGGAAAGAGTCCTGCGGAGGGCAACAGAAATGATTAGGGGTCTGGAACACATGACTTATGAGGAGAGGCTGAGGGAACTGGGATTATTTAGTCTGCAGAAGAGAAGAATGAGGGGGGATTTGATAGCTGCTTTCAACCACCTGAAAGGGGGTTCCAAAGAGGATGGATCTAGACTGTTCTCAGTGGTACCAGATGACAGAACAAGGAGTATTGGTCTCAAGTTGCAGTGTGGGAGGTTTAGGTTGGATATTAGGAAAAACTTTTTCACTAGGAGGGTGGTGAAACACTGGAATGGGTTACCTAGGGAGGTGGTGGAATCTCCTTCCTTGGAGGTTTTTAAGATCAGGCTTGACAAAGCCCTGGCTGGGATGATATAGTTGGGGATTGGTCCTGCTTTGAGCAGGGGGTTGGACTAGATGACCTCCTGAGGTCCCTTCCAACCCTGATATTCTATGATTCTATAAAAGGGCGGCTTACCTAGAAAAGATAGAACCAAAGAGACCCCTGCATTACACTGGAAAATCCAGCAAGTAGACAAACCGAGAGAAGATGACATGCATGACCAGGAGAGGGGAATAGCTGGCTTAGCAGAGCAATCACACTTCAGTTAGTGGAGCTACTCAAGGTAAATTCAGATACCTGAATGACAAGGGCAGAGTCCTTCCTTCTTGGGGCAGGGCTTTCTACTAGACCAGGGGCTCTCAAACTTCACTGCACTGCGACCCCCTTCTGACAACAAAAATTACTACACAACCCCAGGAGTGGGGATCAAAGCCTGAGCCCTGCCATCCCAGACAGGGGGGCCCAAGCCCAAGCCCCACCACCACAGGCAGGGAAGCATAGGTTGGGGGCCTATAACCTGAGCATTGCCACCAGGGCTGAAGCCCTCGGTCCCAGCAAGTCTAACGTCAGCCCTGGTGACCCCATTAAAATTGGGTCGCAACCCACGTTGGGGTCCTGACCCACAGTTTGAGAACTGCTGTACTAGACAATCCATTTATGTCTCCCCAGCCCTTGCTCTGTGAAAGCATCTTGGGGAAGCTCACATTCAGCTCATGCTGTAACTATTTTTTACTCTAGTTTCCAGAACTATGCAAAAATATTGTCAGGTTTACAGCACAGAAAACAGCATTTGCTGTCAGACGTGGCAAACCTCCTCACAGACCCAATTCACAAATTCTACCTTTGAAAAGATATATGTACTATTTCTTTAAATCTCTAGTGGGCATCCAGACAGGAGTGGGCTGGGAAGGTTCAAGCAAAGGCTTTGAAAAAGCAGAACAAGAAAAAGAACGAGCATTTTGGATGATACCATTTTCCTTATTCCAATAAAGTTCCTTGTTGAGTACTAGAAGAAAGCACCTCTTTCGGTGACTTTTACCATTTTCACGACACTATCAGGTCTCTGGTTTCACATGGGAAGATCTGCACAGTGCAAGCTGGTCATTTTGTGACGTTCCAGAGAGAAAGAACTCAAGAGTAATGCATTTTCAGAGGGGAGAGCTGCCAGTATTACTTTAAATAGCAAGTTGTCTCCTGAACAGGAAGCTCTGGATGAAAGGTTGGCTTCCAGTAGTGAGGCTCCGACTGCAAATGGATTGTATTTGAGTCAGGACGATGCTGACCCTTTGCTGATATTCCCTGTCTCTCTATTTGCGTATATCACACCTAGCTTTGGAAGAGCTGCAGAAATCTGCTTGCCACACTACAGTGAACAAGTCTGTTTAAATCCAGGTCTACAAAATCTGTTGCATTTTTCTTCATCCAATTCTTGCCATCACACACACTCAGAAATCCATTTATCTAATATTGTGCTCAAAGATCCATTCAGCTAATCCTAGGCAGTCCACGTCCCCAGAGTCCCAGTCTCCTGACACCGAGTGCCCCATTTCCCCACAATTCCTTTCACTTGACACTGGGCATGAGCATTCCGAGAGATCCATTCGGCTAATTCTCAGAAGCCCATTGTCACAGTTCACAGCAACTGCATCTGTATTCCTCCCTTGTAGTCCAGCAAGGGCACTCCCTCGCAGGCTTCTGGCTCCCCAGACATCACCTCTCTTGGGTGGACTCACTGGGGAATTTCCAGACTGCACAGCTCCCTGCTTGCACAGGGAATTCCCCAGCAAGCCAGACTGCCTGAGCAAACCAGTATCTCTGCTTTGCTTTCTCTTCAAAGGCTTTGAACAGGGCAATTGCCCACACAACTCTTTTTAAGCAAGCACATTTATTCTTAAGCTAAGAGCATAACAGAGAAAACACATTAAAACAATAAGTGAACCTACACACATGCTAATAAGCTTACCAGAGATCACCCCAACTCCATACAATGAAATCCCCAAATACTTCAACCTAATTTGATATGATTTGTCCAGGATATTGCAGGAAATTTCCCTATCCATCACACTCACGTCCCCAGAACCACATGTACCCCAAAATGAGCACCCACATCCCTAGAGCTCCATTCACCTGATTCTGGACAGCTCATGTTACTAGACTCTATTCACCTGATAATTGACAGGCCACATCCCCAGAACCCCTTTCAGCCAATTCTCGCCAGCCCATATTTAGAGATCAATTCACCTGGTACTGGGACCCATATCCTCAGACCTCCATTTACCTCACTCATGGTAGGATATGTACCCAGAGCTCCATTCACCTTATACTGGGCAGCCCATATACCTAGAGCTTCACTCACCTAATACTGGGCAGCCCGTGTACCCAGATCTCTAGTCACCTGATACTGGTAATCTCAAATCCCCTTAGCTCCACCTCCATTCACCTGATATCCGGTGGTCCATGCCCCAGAGCTCCCTTCACTTAATACTGGGCAGCCAATATTTTCAAAGCTTGATTCACTCAGTATTAGGCTGCCCAGTTTCCCACAGTTCCATTCACCTGATACTGGGAGATCCATATCCCCAGACCTCCATTCACCTAATTCGGGGCAGCCTACATACTGGTTCTACATTCACCTAATTTAGGGCAGCTAATGTCCCTAGAGTTCCATTAATCTAATACTCGGCAGCCAACTTCCCCACACCTCCATCACCTTATATTGGGCAACCCAGACACACAGAGTTCCATTAATCTAATACCGGGCAGCCCATATCCCCAGACCTCCAATCACCTGATGCTGGAAATCTCAGGTTCCCTTAGCTCCATTCACCTTATATGGGAGCCCACATATTTATAACTGCATTTCTTAGTCCATGTGTCCAGAGCTCCATTCAGTTAATAATGGGCAGCCCACATCCCCAGTATTCCAGTCACTTAATACTGGGGAGCCCACCTCCCCAATACTCAATCTAATACTGGGCATCCCAGTCCGCCAGAGCTACACTGACCATCACTGGATAGCCCATGTCCTTAGACTCCAATCACTTAATATTGGGCACCCTATATCTCTAGAGCCAATTCACTTGATACTAGGCAGCCCATATGACCAGAGCTCCAGTCACCTACTACGGGTGCAGCTGATATGCCAAGAACTCCTGTTACCTAATTCATGGTCACAATTATCCCCAGAACTTCTTTTGCTGAATACTGGGCATCCCACATATTCAGGGCTTCATTGACCTGACATTTGAAGCTCATGTGCTCAGATCTCCATTCTCCTCAGCAGCCCACAACCTTGGGGCTCCAGTTACCTGATATTGGGTTCCCATAGAGCCTTAACTTAACTCATAAGACATTGTCATGTCATCTAGAGCAAAAGCTCACCCCAAATCCTTCCAGTGTGTTACTGCCAAGCTTGGCTGTGATCTTCTGGTCATGAGACAAATCATACTCTGCTCTAGCCTCCTCAGTGGAAAGATGCACAGTCTGTCTTTTTCTCTGCAATGATACTCCAATAATTCATTGATACAAACAAGATAAACCTGCTGCTAGTGTTTTCCTGTCTAGAAACCCCCCTGGAGACTTTGCAATCACTTGATTAGAATTTGGCTCAGAATTTAAATAGGTGTTCAGTGTGAAGTACACAACACTCAATTTACATGTAGGCAGAGAAATAGATAAACATCTTCAGCCTGACAGAAACTTGTTTATCAACTTCTGGTGACTGGCCACAACTCACAGACCTTAAGAACATAATTTTCAGTAGCTATACGTATCTCCTTCAATATTATCCTTACATACATCTCACAATGATTATGATGATCAGTGTGGCACAGGCTTTCAGTAGAAACTTTACATAACACCCTTTGGCAAACTAGTATGTAGATGCCAGACCCACAGGATCCCTGTACCCCTTATGCACCCCGGGCCTTCTGCCAGTTGGCACAAAGAGATCCCTTAATCCCACTGGGCAGCCCATGCCCCTCGACTCCAGTCAACTAATACCAGGAAGCCTACATCCCTAGAGCTCCACTGACCTGACACTGGGCAGCCCATATCTTTTGTTCCCAGTTCTCCTAATACTGGGCAGGCCGTATGCCCAGAGCTCCAACCACTAATTTAGTGTAGCCCATATCCACAGAGTCCCATTCACCTGATACTGAGCAACCCATGTCACCAGAGCTCCATTCACCTGGAACTGGTCAACCAAGGTCACCAGAGCTCCATTAATCTAATACTTAGCAGACCACATTCCGGGAGCTGCATTGACCTGATACTGGGGAGCCTGCATGCCCATAGTTCTGTGTATCCAATGCTGGGAAGCCCATGTTCCCATCAGAGACTGGGTCCCTCTAAGTTAAAAGCGATGTTGCGAAAGTGGAGCAGTTTCCCCCATCATGTTCTCTTGTCTCCACCCCAGTCAGTAATTCCTCCTGCAGTTCCTGTCACCTTGGATGTCTAATCCAACTCCTTTCCTCTCCTCTTCCTGTACTCCTGGGCTCTCACCAAATGCCATTTCCTCCTCCAAACCTTCCCATTCCTATC
The DNA here is from genome assembly GCF_002925995.2 of Terrapene triunguis. Classification (NCBI taxonomy): domain Eukaryota; kingdom Metazoa; phylum Chordata; order Testudines; family Emydidae; genus Terrapene; species Terrapene triunguis. The sequence continues at coordinate 24,209,012 of NW_020664543.1, forward strand.
CATTCTTACTGCTGAACCCTTGGCTTGGTGGACACTCTGTGTGCTCCTGGCTGATTAAAGTGTGGGATTGGCAGCAGCACCAGGGTTTAGTGATGGCTCTTAGAAGCCATGGGGATGTGAAACAGGTCCGTGCCTCCAGGTATCCTAGACATCAATTCAGCACTCTGCTGTTCCACACAAAGGTACCACGTCTCTGTATGCTGCCGCCCCTACATAGATGAAGCAAAGGTGATCTGGCTGGGCAATGCAGCAAGTGTTCCCTTACCTGCACATTTCCTGGGTTTCAGAAGTCTGCCGTTTGTTTTGTTATTTTTGAAAGCATCTGCAATTCTAGAGTGCTCTCTCCTGGGAACCTCTTCATCAGAGGACTTCAGAATTCCTCCACAAACTTCCCTCCCCCATTCCCACCCATCACCTGCCCTATCAGTTCTTAAGATGATCTGACTATTCTTGTGGTTTTGAGAGAAGGTGCAAAATTCAGCTTTAAATAGCAATGTAGCTGCAGCCCTCATGGTAGAAAGGGCACTGCCTCTCATTTACACCAGTGTCCCACCAGTCTGACTCAATGGATTTACGTAGAATCACTCTTGATTCACACTAGCATAACTGAGTGGGGAAGCAGTCAGGTCCTACATGAAGGAGGGGTTATTTTTTCCAATAGCCTCATTATCTGTCATCAGATCAGAATGACAGGTTGCCACATCTGTATTTGTTGTGGTAAACAGTTACAAGGTGTTACCCTCATCGGGGTGAAGTCAGACTGTCCCTTTAGGCCCAGCTGCTTCCCCAACCCATCTGTCTTGCTGTCTCATTTGCCTGCAGCGGGCATATTGCTTCCAGATTGCAGTGACGGGGCCGGAGTCTCTGTAAAGCAGAAGTTGCTCCACTACAGTCAATAGATCCCACTGGTGCAGGTGGGAGGAGAGTCAAGCCCAGATTTGCATTGTTTCTCCCAGAGGTTGAAATATTCCTCTTTGGTAGCAGTGCTCTTTCCCAGCCCCCACTCTGTTACTCTTTCTGGGAGCACTCAGGGCTAGTTCTCACCCTGGCTGCTCCACCCCCGTAATGTGTGCAGAAGGGAGCCAGATGGGGTGCAGGAGCAGCTGCTACATAGCCTATTCCATCTGGCCCTGGGCCCGCACAGGTTTGGGGCTCCAAGGGGTGGGGCGGGGGGTGAATCCTGTGAGCAGCCTCATTCCACAGCATGCTACCCTCCAAAGCCTGCAGACACCTCCAGAGATGGAATTGCTCCAAACAGCATTGTCTCCTGCAGGCTCCCCTCTATGGCTGGTACTGTGCAGCTGCAGGGAAAGCAGCTAACGGATACCATGGTGATGGGCACAATAGGCAGACTGGCTAGGTAGCCATGTGGCTCTCTAGGAGTCATACTGCCAAGGCAGTGGCAGGGACTGCAAATCATCACCAAGATGCAGCCTCCCCTTGTGGTGGCCCCAGGCACTGTTCCTTGTGGGTCATCAGACTCTGTAGGTTTGGGGACCCAGAATCGCTGCTCCTTCCATATCCTCCCCAGGCCCATTTCTGTCTCCTCCCCTCAGTGAGGGAATGGGAAGGCAGCCCCTTGGGCTGATCCTTGCCGTGTCTCCAGGGCCTTCAGTCTCCTCCTGTTGGGCTTTATCAGGGAGAGTATGACTTGGACTGCTGGGAAGGGTTTGGTTTCCAGCATGGGAGGTTAGGCAGATTCCTCTCAACAGCAGAGTAAGGAGAGCAGGGGAAGGCTCCCTGGGGTAGGGGATTCCTGGAAGGCTTTATCACAGCCAGTAAAAATGAGGAATAATACAGGGGAGCAAGGTGTTCTCCCAGCAAAGCAGGTTGGCAAGTCAAGGGGGGCAGCTGGAATAAGGCACCAAGACCCAGATCCCAACAGTTGTGAATGAAGTCATGGAGCTAGACCGATTTACACTCACTGAGCAGCAGGACTCACATTTCTTGACTATCTTGGCCTGGCCCCTCCAAACACACTCTCCGTTTAACGAGCGGGCTGCTGGAACACACGCACAGCCATGCATCTCGGGCACCATGCAATTTTCTGTTCTCAAGCTAGCCAGAAAGAAAGGTGCAATCCACTGGCCCTACTCCCTCCCTGACAATCAACTCCGGGGTTAGGCCGACATATCTGTCTCTTCTGCTGTGGCTCTGAGTCACTCTGCATTCTCTGCCTTACTCCACCGCCGGGGGGTGAGGGGGAGGCCGGAGCAAGACGGTTACAGGCTGTAATGCTGCACTGCACGACACCTGTTGCAAGCACTTTCAATCTCATTATTTCTGGGACAAAACAGATTTAGGACTTCTATATTTTTTTAAAGCGCCACTGTAGGTCGATGCAGCACAGTCTCCCATCTGCACCACTGAGTCCTGACCGCAAAGCAAGCCTGGTAGCCTGAACCAAAAATCCATTTCTTCTGACAAGTTACAGACTCCATTCTACCAACCTCTGACCCCCTTGTGCCAAGTTCCTGGCCCCTTTTCTTGTTAAATAACAGTTTTCCTCATATGTTCCCATTCAGTTTTTCCCTGTACACTTACAGGAGTGTGAAGAAAACCAGCATTCAATATCTAATGCATGGGCAAGCCATTGTAATCATTCATCTGCTAATATTTGCCTGGCAGATTTCCAATGACAGGCTAAAATATGCCTAGCTATAGTTAAGACTCAATTTGTTACTTCCTTTTGTGCGGGTACAGACCAACAAAGCCAAGAAGAGAAGTTAGACTGGCAGGTATTGTGTGGCTCACAGAGAGAGTGGACAGAGCTCTGAAATAATAATTCTACAATAGGTATAAGGGAGGAAGATGACTCTATGCAGAGTGTTTTTATATTTCCCTTATGCTCTGCCTAGTTCACCAAGAGCTGCCATGTCCTGACATGAGGAGCAGAAGGCTCTCCTTTGATGGTAGCATAATTTTCCAATTCTGGAGAGTCACAGACTTCCGCAACCCATTTGCTGATGCAGACAGCACTGGGAGACTTCTGTCATGTTCATAGTATACACATAGAGACGTTAGATAAAAACATAAAAATCCTCTTGCTGAAAGGCTGCAATGTAACACAACTTTCTTTCTTAGAATTCAGAATGATAACACACAAGAACCCCAGAACAGAGAGAGACAAAGCAGGCTGCTCCCTAAAGCAGAGAGGCACAACTTACTCCACCTTGTTGTAAATTGGCTCTTTCCACACTGATGCTGCTCACACACTTTCCTTACAGAGCCTCCCACCCTGCAAGCAGGATCAGGAAATCCCCCACTCTTAAAATGTTGGCTTGCAATCCCAACACAGTCTTCAACACATCACAATTTCCACTCAGGGAGAGTATGGCTCTTGCTGCTAAAGGAAGGGAGGAGTAGGGCTTGGATCATCACCCCAAGATCTGTGCACAGAGGGGCCCTCTGCATGTAGATCTTCCCCTCCCCTGCATAGAAGGGGGCTCAATTACTCCCACAGCACCACCCCCTTCTCCTCTGGATACCTCCCTGGTGCTCTGAGGGTCACACTGCAGAAGGGGAAGGAAACTGGGTGGGGCAGCAGAGGAGTGTATGAGCCACTGGGGGATGTACATTGTCCTCCCTCCAGTCCCACAGACTTTAGTCAGAAAAGCTGATACACCTGGGGCTGGATGCATCTTTGCCCCAGAACCCCTTCCTCATCCAGGGGAAATGTGATGCCATTGCACTCTCTGCATGTGGTCCTGGCTTCCTAGGGATCCGATGAGCTGCACAGGTGTCTGAAGGGGTGTGTCAGCTTTGGTCTGGGCTCCTCAACCTTCTCTGCAAACAGAGCTGGGTGAATAACAGGCAATTAATCACTGATTGGATGAGTTTCCCCTTGTTCTGTTTCCGAATGGCCCACGAAGAGAGTGTGGTGACTTATTCTAAGCAAGTTGCTGTTTAATTGCAGTGACTAATTCTCTCTAGACTAAAGCATCCCTACTGCAACTTCAACTACATTGCTGAACCTCCAGCCAGGACGCTGACCACTCTCTGAGACAGGACATCAGACTAGAAGGTCTGATTCAGTCTGGCAATTTCTATGTTACTATGTTTCTCCATAGGTGAGTTGAGAGCACTGTCTCATTGTTTCCTTGTACTCCCTTGTTGGTCTGCCCATAGCCAGCTGCTGTCTCTTGTGTTATACTTTGATTGTCAGTTCTTTGGGGCATGGACCATCTTTTGTTTTGTGTTTGTACAGTGCCTAGCACCCTGGGGTCCTGGTCTATGATGGGAGCACCTAAGTGCTACCACAATCACACCCATCCTTTCTCTACAACTTACAAAACAAGCCCACATCTATGCAAACAAGAGGGTACTCAGTTTAGTCACAATTACCCTAAATAACCATAATCTTGGTGTCTTATGGATACATTCATTTTTGAAGAAAAATTTATGTCCAAAGTGCTGTGCTCATTTCAGTAAGAATCCATGGTCCCAGTTTAATCCTTTGGCAGGAAAGAATCAGCCTGGGAGCACATAGTGATCCTTACAAACTCCTTACAAGTCATCAAGTTCCAACAGGTGGCAGGAAGAGACGCAGGCAAAAAGTAAACTATTTTGACTTGCTAATTTGCATAGCTGACAAATGATTAAATAGAAGTTACTGAACATGAAGTTCCTTCTAGCCATCTGGCCTTCATCACCATAGCATCTGAGTGACTTAAGACAGTTAATCTTCACACCAGCCCGGTGAAGTAGGAGGATATTCCCCCATTTTACAGATGAGAAACTGAGGCACAAGGTAGCTGCAGTGACTTGCCCAAAGGCACATTGAACCAAGAACTGAACCCAGATGTCTTGCAGCCAATTCAGGGCTTGATACACCAGACCATACTTCTCTTGCCTGTTTGACCTAGAGTCTTGCTCAGTCTCAAAGGATGCTCTCTGCACATTGCATGTCAAGTAAGGATTTATTGTCATCATCTGAACAACCATCTAATTCCAGCCATGATCCCTTCCTGGTATTGGATGTAAGATGAGCAGAGCGGCTCCTTTATCTGTTCGTTGTTTTTCTGAATTCATAATTCTATAGCAGTGGTTTTCAACCTTTTTTCATTTGCGGACCGCAAAAAAATTTTGAATGGAGGTGCAGACCCCTTTGGAAATCTTAGCCATACTCTGTGGGCCCCCAAGAGTCCACGGACCAAAGATTGAAAACTACTGTTCTATGGTAATGACAACCTTCCATGGATCCCTTATACAGAGTCTGTGGACCCTCAGGGGTTCACAGGTTCAAAACCATTGTTCTATAGTATTGTTAGTGAGTAGTCTTAGAGAGAGCAGGAAATAAAGGCATGTCCTAGCCTTGCTAGGCTACATTTTAAATGTTTCACCTTGGAAATGATGGGCTCTTTGTGAGGAATGGCGTCTCTGGTGCCTTGAATCTGCACTTTCCTTTGCTCTAGGACTCAGAAGGGGTGAGAAAGGCCCTATCAGGAAGAAGTTACAGCTCCCTAGTTTGCACCAACAAGAGGTTTCCTGCCTCAGCCTCAGTGAGAGTCTTCAAACAGTGACAGGTATGGTTCCTGACATTCCAAAGTTCACGGAGGCAAGGAAACACCCAAGCGAAAGCAATGCCAGCTGTTACTTACAGACGGAGTCTAATGTGCAGCCAGACCTTTGAACAAGAACAGAGCACTGAAGTTCCCTGGGTAGGAAACAAAATAAAACAAACAAAATACTTGCAAACAGCTGAGGCTGGGACCTGACCAAAAGCCCATGCTTTTCCATAGGCTTCGGATCAGGGCGCTGGAGCTTGGAGGAGCTAGGAGCAATGGAGCTTGTTGGAGCAATGGAGCTCCATGAAGTAGGAATGGCAGCCTGGCATTAGGTTTCAACCCTTAAAAAATGACAATCTGGGGTGGAGGAGGCTCCAAGTGGGAGAGGAAGTGCTGGTCCAGCTGCAGATCCTGTATCGAACCCCGAGTAGCAATGGCTGCAGGAAAGCAGAGCTACAGCCATGATTATCTTACCTAAACCATCCCTTTCACAGCAGAGCCTGTTCTGGGCTCCAGGACCCTGATCTTAGGGTCATTTCCTCTTATGAGCACATCACCCATTTCCCTTGTAATCTGCAGGCTCTGGTGGGTACTGCTGTGAGTCTGAGGGAAAGGCCCAAGCTATGGAATCTGATATTCGCTTTGGGAAACCAATGCTAGGTAAGGATCTCCCAGTCCCACTCTGGGAATGCTTCACCAGACCCTGTTCCTTAGGGGAACTGTGTCCTTGCCACAGAAAATGTTTATCCAGCTCCTTCCCTGCTCAGACCCCTGGCTCAGGGCAGGCCACGGAGACTGTTGAGGAAGCTTTTGGGAGCAGCACAGGGGTTTTTTTTTTTGACATTTTTATCATTTTAAATGGGAGGGAACAAGGCAAATACACCTGGAGGTTTGGCTCATCACCCATGTTTATTATTTGCATTACAGTAGCATGTAGGGCCCAATCATGGACCAAGGGCCTGCTCTGCTGGGTGCTGGACAGACACATAAGAGGAAGGCCAGTCCCTGCCCTGAGAAGACTGGGTACCTCAGGAGGGAACACTCAGCACAGTCAATGCTGTGCTTTGTGGGACATTTCTGGTGCCTTTGTGGCATTTGGCACTGGAGCAGAATGAGCATCAGTGACATTGTTTCTCAGGAACCGTGAACCTAATGGATCCTGCAGACCTCTCTGTGGAGGCTGTCCTCCAAACGTAGAGCTCCTTGCATAGGTGGAAGGGAATGCCACCATGCTCCCCTGTTCAGGACAATGCAGAGGGATCTCCAAGGGGGCCAGGCTCAGTGAACATGGAGAAGAGGTGGAGGGGAGGGGTGGGTTGCACCCTCAATGGCACAGGGAATTCATAGGAAAGATAATGCAGCAGAGTCCCTCCATGCTGGGCGATTGGTGTGGAGAGGTGGGGGGGGGCAACCGTAGGCTTAGGATCCTTTGTATTTTGGGTCTGATGGAGCTGGAAGCAGTGGGGTCACAATACCTTTTGGGGGAGTCTTGGGTCAGCTGGACTCTCTGCTTCTTCCCCAGGGGGTCAGGAAGAGGTAACCTGCCTCCCCACCTTCAACTCCATAATGGGAATCTACCTTCCCCCAGCCCCTCCTGGGGGTATTGCTGCAGGAGGGGATGATCTGGACACATGGTAGGCAAGACTCAGGCTTGTGATTTCAGCCTTCATTAGTCTGTTCTTTTCTGAGCGAGCCAGTGAGCCAAATTCAGAAGTGATACAAAAGGTGGTATAAGTTAGATTGACTACACCAGTGCTTCCACTTCATTCCCCTAGACTCCCTCAAACCTCAGCAAATAGGTCGATGTGGGAGAGGGGCCTAGCTTACATCGCCTTATGCAGCATCACTGATGAATTTGGCCAGGTTAGAGCAGGGGACTGGTAGTCTGCACTGCTGGGTTCTCCTAACAACTGCTTTGCCAGTGACTCACTTTGTGATGTTAGCCAGGTCATTTAACCTGACTGGACCTTAGTTACCTACTGGGAACATGTGTATAAGTCTTGTTAAAAAAATAAAACATCCTCCCAATTTCTACAATGCTCATCTCCACCTGTAGCAGAGCTAGTGCAAGATTCAGAGCCTGATTCTCCATGGCCTTATATCCCATATAAATCTTTACAACTGTGCAACGTGGGTGTAAAATGCTATCCCCCTGCTCCATGGATATTACAAACCCATGATGCCCAGGGGACATGACATATAAATTGGGATCTACCAAATTCACAGTCCATTTTGGTCAATTTCATGGTCATAGGACTTTAAAAATCATAAATTTCATGATTTCAGATATTTCAATCTGAAATGTCATGGTGTTGTAACTGTAGGAGTCCTGACCCAAAAGGGTGTTGTGGAGGGTTGTTACAAGGTTATTGTAGGGGTGTCGTGCCTACTGCCACCCTTACTTCTGTGCTGCTGCTGCTGGCAGTACTCCCTTCAGAGCTGGGTGGCTGGCCAGCAGCTGCCACTCTCTGACCACCCAACTCTGAAGGCAGTGCCAAAGTAAGGTTGGTAACACCATGACCCCCTTACAATAACTGTGTGACTCCCCCATGACCCCCTTTTGGGTCAGGACCCCCAGTGTGAGAAACACCAGTCTCTGTATAGTATAGGGTAAAAGTACACAAAAGACCAGATTTCACGGCCGTGATTTTGGTAGGGCCCTGCCTATAAAGTATGAGGCCATGGGGAATGAATCTTCTGGACCTTTTCTAAGCATCCTCCCCTCTCTCTCACCATTCTCTTCCTCCTTCTCTCCAACAGAGGACAGATTGCTTGTGTACAGCTCTCGGGATAGCACTTCAGTTCCACTATACACTGTGTTTCTCTTTGTTATGATCCTCTCCAGTGTCCTCTGAGTGTCCTTAAAGCTGCTGATTTCTTTTGCATCTTAAGAAAATATTTTAAAGGTGTTTGAGATAGTTTTCAATGGGGGGAGAGGTCAACTTTTGGTACAGGCACAATGTCAATGACCTAGTCAGAGCAAATTCTGAGGAGGGGACTGGATGGCTCCTGGGGATGGAAACAGGATACAAACCCTCTCACCTCTAAGTATCTGCCTTGGTCACAGTCGTGATTGCTGTGCAATGGCCTGTATGGACACAGTTGGGGATTCAATTCACATTCCCCAAGGGCAGATTTCTCCAGTACAAAACCATAGTTGGGGCCCTTCTTAAATCTCAGAGGGCAAGTCAAGCACAGAAGGGCACCGCATTCCAGTGTCACATCACACATAAACACCACCCCCGCCCTTGCCCTGCCCCTCTCTCACCAGGATGACACAAACTGATGGGTGGAGGTGGGGAAGCTTGAATTGTTGCTGCTGCCCATGTCACACCTATTCTGAGGCCATCGGTATCCCGAGCTGTCAATCCAGCATTTCCACTGGCACTAAGGGCTCTCTCACTATGATGGATAAATCCAGTAATACAGGTTGGCTTGGGAAGGCTCCCACTAGACCAGTAACGACATTGGCTCCTGTCAGAACAGAAATCCACAGGGTCAATAATGGTTTGCAATGAAAGGAGTTTAGTGCTGGCGAACCCCCAGCAGGTGCCCTCACAGAACAAGGTGAGGAGCAATCTGAGTTTCTCCCAGCAGCCCCCCCCCCCCAGCTGCACCATGACTAGGAGAAGCCCATAGCACAGTCCCCACCTCCACTCAACCCATGGGCTTCCAGCTGAGGTTGCCAACACATTGCGGTGAGGGGGCCTGCCCATCGGGAAGCAAACCAGCAAAGGGCGGAGGGTCCCACCCAGCCCCAATGGGGAATGACCTCCAGTGACTGGTAACTGTCAGCCACCCATCCCCTCACAGCTTCCTGTCAGCGCTGTGCTCACAGCCTCCCTGCTCTGGTTGGCTGGGCACGGGTGTGCAAGACCCTGTCCTGTGCAGCGTGGCTGGGTCCCGGGATAGTCTCTCCAGTCCAGGCGGTCACTGCGGGCTCCCGCCCAGCCCCGGCCGCACCTCCCATGCCCAGATGGTCAGGGCAGACCCCGGGTGCGCGTGGATGTCTCTCCCCACCTGCCCTCTCCAGCCTTCCCAGCGCTGCACAGCCCGGACCCCGGGACAACCCCTCGGGCCAGGCAGCCCCAGCCGCGCACCGGGAGCCTGTGGCTGCCCTGACACCGCTCTGCCGGGACGGGTGCCGCTCGCCCGCCTCCGCCCCCGGGGGGAGCCCACTGCCCGGGCAGGGGACCCCGGGGGCGCGCGCTGCCCCGGCCCGGCCGCCGCACCTGGGCCCATGTTTATTAAGCAGTGTGCCGGTGACGCGGGCCCGGAGTGATGTCAGGAGCGAGCCTGGCAGCGGTGGGCGGACCTAAGGCTGGGCGCTCGGCTCCGCTCCCGCCTGTAGCGCAGGCAGCCGCCCGCTCCCCCCGCCACTCGCCGCCGAGCCGAGCCCGCTGCAGTCCTCTCCGGGCGGCATGGTAAGCGGGGCGCAGGCTCTGCCCGGGCGGGCTGCAGGGGGGCCGGGGGAGCCGAGCCTGCCTCCGCGGCTGACGGGGCAATGCGGAGCGCCCGGGGGCGGCGAGCCAGGGGATCCCCCGGTCGGGCATCCTCCACCCTGCGCTGCCGAGCCCAGCGCCTCAGGCACCGGTTTCTGCCGCCTCCCCCTGCCCCTAACCACCCGCAGCTACCGCTAACTACCCCGTCTCCCTGCCCTGCCTCCCCCCGCCTTCTGCCCCAGCTCACCCTCCCCTACCCACCACAGCACCCTCGTGCCCCGCACACCCCGCCTGCCTTTGGCCCCGGCTCCTGCCTCCCCCAGTCTCTGCACCCAGCAGCTCCCCCTGCATCTAGCGCCCCTCTGCCCCGTCTGCTCCCCTTCCGCTCTGACTCCCCCCATCCCGCAAACCCCTCTCCTTAGTGCGGAGTCCTCCCTGGGGCAGGGCTGGGTCCCCACATCCCCTGGGTGCCCGGTGGTGCAGCTCCTGTTCCCTGCCCTCTTTCCCCCTTGTAGCTTCCCAGATCCTCAACCGGCTCCCCTGGTCCCCGGCTCCCCAACTCCCCCCCGGACCCGCAGATCCCGCTCTCTGACCATCCCCTCTCTGCCCCCCGCACTCCCCAGGCTCTGACTTTCCACCTCCCCCGGTCTGACCCCCCGTCTCTGACCCCCCTCTTGCGTCTCTCCCCAGCCCGTGGCCCGAGGAGCAGCGGCCGGGACTGGACGCGCCGATCTCCGCGGAGCAGCCGGCCAGGGCTCCGGTCAGCGCCTCTCGCTTCCTGTCGGGATGAAGGGGCTTCTCCAGAGCGGGGCGTCAGAGCCTGGCGCCCGCCCGTGAAGCGCCGAGGCCGGGCGGCGGCACCTGCTGTGCCCGGGGCCCCCCATGGGGCGGCGGCGCCGGGGCCCCTGATCGCTCAGCCCGCTCCGCCCGCCGACCGGCCCGCGCCGCCCAGCTCCCAGCCATGGGCCGCCTGCCGCTGCTGCTGCTGGCCCTGCAGCTGCTGGCCCTGCTGCTGGCCGCGCCCGCCGCCGGGCCCCCTCGGGCCAAGGGCAACCGGACGCAGGGCGCGGCCCGCCGGCCGCCCCGCCCGCCCAAGGAGCTGAACCAGACGCTGGCCGGGCCCGGGGCGGCCGCAGCGCCCGGGGCGGTGAGCGGGGGCGGCGGCGGGACGGCCCCGGGCCCGGCGTACGAGACGTGCTGGGGCTACTACGACGTGAGCGGGCAGTGGGACAAGGAGTTCGAGTGCAACAACAGCCAGAGCGGGTTCCGCTACTGCTGCGGCACCTGCTACTACCGCTTCTGCTGCAACAAGCGCGCCGAGAAGCTCGACCAGGGCCAGTGCCGCAACTACCAGAGCCCCGGCTGGATCACCACGCCCGGCCTGCGCCCCGCGCCGCCCGACGGCAACCAGCCCGACAAGTACGACCCGGCCAAGGACAGCACCAACGCCACGGTCTACATCTCCTGCGGCGCCGTGGCCTTCGTGCTGGTGGCCGGCGTCTTCGCCAAGGTGGCCTACGACAAGGCGCGGCGCCCGCCCCGGGAGATGAACATCCACAGGTGAGAGCTCCGTCTGGGACATCCCTCAATCCCCCCCGCAGCCCGCCCCGTCCAGGACACCCCCAGTCCCCACATAGCCCGCCCCGGGAGATGAATATCCATCCACAGGGGAGAGCCCTCCTCCCGCCCTGTTGGGGACACCCTCTGCCCCCTTCTCCCCCCAGCCTGCCTTCTATGGAATACCCCCAGTCCCCATACAGTCTGCCCCCCGGAGATGAACATCTGCCGCTGAGAGCTCTCCGGGACATCCCCTCCCACGCTGGGACATCCCTCTGGGACACCCTCTGGCACCCATGCAGCCCACCCTGGGAAATGAACATCCACAGGTGAGATCCCATCTGGGATACCCCACCTGCCCCTTCAGTACAGTGCCACACAGCCCACCCTGGGTGATGAACATCCAGAGGTGAGACCCTTATGGGACACTCCCCTAACCCCCCAAACAGCCAGCCCCCCTCTGGGACAGCCCCCAACCTCCAACACAGTTCATCCCCTCTAGGACACCCTGTAGCTCCCCACAGAGTCCACCCTGGGAGATGATCATCCACAAGGGAGCGCCCTCCCTCACAGCCTGGCTCCTCCAGGATGCCCTCCTCTGGGACACCCCTAATTCACACACACAGCCTGCTTCCTCCAGGACACCCCTCCCACAACCTCACCCTGGAGATGCTCGTCCACAGTTCAGAACCCCCTCACCAGCTATATGGGGAACCCACCCCAACCCTCCCTCCACAAAGCGTACCCCAGAGATGATCAACCAGAGGTGAGACCCCAGGCCAAAGGAACCTCTCCTCTTTGCCCCCTCCAGGATACCCTCCAGCTGGGATACACTTACCCTAAGCCCCCCAACCTGCCCTGAGGTTGAACATCTGCAGCTCAGAGACACCTCCCCCCTTCCCACTGATACACACACCCTCACCTGCCCCCACCAGGACACCCTGCCCTCTCTGGTGAATGAACATGCGCAGGTGAGAGAGGCAGTGAGACAGCCATGGGGATGGGGAGACCTCCTACTCCCCACCTCCCACCCTTCCATGTGCCCCAGCAGATGAACGCACTCAGGTGTGGGGCACTCTTCGTCCTTCGAGGGACCCACAGCCCCGCACCCTAGGGCACTCTCTTCTCTGCTGCCACTCATCCCACTCCCCTCTGCTTGTCATTCAGCACCCGGGCTGCTGGACAGTTCCCCCCACAGGCCCCTGGCTGCAAAGTCCAGTGCCCTGGCCCCTGCACACAGGCTCAGCCTCTCCTGTCCTCTCCACCCTGCAGGTCTCTCCAAAGCTCCAACCTTTGAAGAGCTGTCTTCTCTCCCTCTGGCCCTCTCCCTGTGCCTTTCTCTGCACCTTCTCACCCCCACGTTCTAGGGTACACTAGGCTCCAAACAACTAAGCCCAAATTCTCTGGCTGGGCCACTGAAAAATTCTCCCCTTGGCCCCTACACTGTCCCGAGCCTGCTGTCAGGTACACTGTCAGGACATTAAAGTGAGAAGTTACAAAAGCAACAAGTGGCCTGTTCCCACTTTGCCTCTTAGCAAATGCCCATGACAGAGATGCCAAAATAGCATGTGGGGGCAAACAATGTCAGGGTATTTTCCAAATAACTCAAGCTACAGGTCCTGTCCTGTGTGTGTGTGTGTGGGGGGGGATGTTAGGGAGGTATCTTAGTGTAATTTTTATTTTAAAATATGACATGCTTAATGCTTTTAATAGAGAAACTGTAGGAGACAAATTTAATACGTTGGGGTGGTGCTTAATATAAGTCCACTTGGAAATATAAAGGTCAGATTTCCATGTCACTTTTCCTTATGGAATGTCCCTAGCTGATTTCAATTTCTGGTGAGCTAGTACCTTAGAATGTTGTCTAGTGCTAGAATGTTGCGTGTTCCTAGAGTTCCCAAATATAAACTTGAAAACAATGGGACACTACTTCTGAAAAATGCATTGGAACACACTCTCATGGGAAGAAGCAAGTGTCTTTGGCAGATAATGCTTAATTTCAATCATCTTAATTAAAAATTCATTTACTGTGTTTATCAAAAAACCCTGACCACATTTTAAACGTTGAAATAAAAATGTGAACCACATAGTTTGGGGAGTGGAAATTTTAGCTTCTTACGCAGAGAAAAAAAAGTAAAGCGGCACAAAGAGGAGTTCTGTATTTGATAGGAGTTTAAAATAAAATATATCTTCTGTCTCTAACTGCCTCTCATATATAAATTCTGAGATCCAAATTCTCAGCTGGCGTACATTGCTATAGCTCCAGTGAAGTCAACAGAGCTATCCTGATTCACACCTGCTGAGGAGCCCCCAACCAAAAACTTGTCTGCTGAAAGGAAAAGCTTTGCATTATTAAGTAAGTTGCAGTGTCTGAATTTGAGCACAGATCCTTTGGTTCTAATTGTTGAACTTTGGTCATTTGTGTCTGTACAATACAGGGTTCCAAAAGCAGTCGCATCAGGAATAGATTCTTGTACTGTATATTTGTTTCTAGGAGGACTAGATTATCAACTGCAGTAAATTGCATAGCTCCACTGGCTTCAGCACAGCTATGCCCGTTTATGCCAGCTAAAGCAATCTGTAATTTATAAGTGTAGGGCATGATCCAACTCCCATTAATGAGTCCCCTTTACTTTAGGGGATGTGGACTTGGGCCCCAATAATGGTCTATCTTCCCACTAACTGGAGGTGTTTTGAAATCCAACGCTTCCCCTGATGTTATTTTTGCTTGTGTACTCCTGTACCCATTGGAATAATAGGCAGTGTTGCTAGACTTGTCTAAGTTATTCTTGTCATTTCCATTCCTTTGATGCCTCCTTTGCTTTATTTAGATAAGTACTGGTAAAAATGAATCACCTGCGTGTGGATGAGGGGTATGAATGGCAGATTGAGTGCTTGAAAAGCTTGATTTCCAGTGCATTTTAAAGAACTGTTTGACTTTTATTATTATAATGTGGTAGCTGATAAAGATTATACCTCTCATAGATGTTTAACCTAAATTTGATCAACATGGCACACAGGTTTAAATATTATGAAGCATATCTCCAACTGATAGGGGGATGCATGGTCTATGGAATTTTGCTGTTTGCATCCTAAACATAATGTAAATTTATAGAATAGAACTGTGCACCTTTTGTCCCTGAGAACTACAGCTGAATGATGGGAATAGTGAGGAAAAAACAGTGTAGTCAGGTATATACATACATTTGGGGCCATGTCAATCTGAGTTGTGTTTAACATCTGGAATAATGCACTGGACAGATGTCAGTTTACATTAAATATTAGGGTGTGCATCCCACCAAAATCTTCCAAGTGAGGTGAATGACAGTTTACACAGAAATCAGAACATTCCCAGAAATAGCTCAAGATGGGCCCAATTCTGCCCCACTGAAGTCAATGACAAGATTCCCATTGACTTCAACAGGAGCAGGATCAAACCCTAAAATACAATTTGCAATGAAAAGCTACAGAGGGTGGTTTAACAGAGCAGTGTGCAGATGCCATGTGAGAACTGAGAAAGTTTGCAGCTGTCTTTTCCAGCAGCAGCAGCATTAGCCCATTTAGAAGAAGCTTTTCCGTAGCTAACAGGCTCATGTGTGGCTTTGGATAGAATGGCTGGTTTATGCATGCATCACTACCATAGGAAACAAGTGGCTGACTCTTCATTGGGCTATATGCATGTGCATCTCACAACTGAAAATTTGATCTTGGTTTTCTTTTAAGACCCCAGGATGATACCTGTAAAGTAATTAGTGGTGCCTCTGTGGTTTTCAAATAAGCAAGCACAATGACAATATTATGGTTGATTTGTAAAAATAACATGTCTGGATAAGCAGAAGCTAAAATACACCCAAAACTGTGGAAGCAGTTGGACTATTTCAAATGAGTTGACTTTTAGAATTTTTAAAAAATCTTTCTGCCTAACCATGAACAACTGACTCGTGGCTTGGTCTCACCTCACCACTCTGGAGTTATGCAGTCATCACTAATGCATGGTGTGCTCTAGATATAAACTGCTGCTGATTTCTAACATTTTTGTCTAACCAGTGTTTTCTCTTCGATTTCCCTGCAAACACATGTGCGGGGATGATGGCAATTTCTTTCTGCATGGGCATTTTTAAATTACATATGGCCGTGTCTTCATTTAAATGAAGAGAGCCAGTTACAGAATCCTTGATGACAACAAAATAGGAAGCTCAGTTGTTTTTAAAAGCCAGAATCTGTTTCTGGAGCATATATGGATGACCCAGAAACTCCTCTTCTGGGAGTCATGACCCCAAATCCCCATGTTGCAGTACATAAATAATTCAATACTAGTAGTATTGCCCCATGACTCCTATTTAGCGTTCAGCAGAACTAACTGCTCCACTCATTGCTTCAGGGACAGTGCGAAAACTCTTTATATTTCTGTGGCCAGATCTGAGAAATTTACCAGACTGGTATCCTGAGGACTAAAGCACCTCCTCCACTAGCCAGAGCCGGATAAGAAAGACAAGGGTGGTTATGGTTGCACTGGGGTACCAGCAAGGTCCATACCTTGATAAGAAGCTCAGATCTGCTCTCCCTGCCTCCCCCAACTGCTGAGAAAAAGGGAGACTGCTTGGACTCTACCAGGGTGCTAGCCCTGGATCCTGCTTGGAGGCTCCATCTTTCACATCCACCTCTGGCTACTACATGTCTGATAAATTTGAAGCTCTATTCCATTCTAGCTGCACACATTGAATAGTAACTCAAGAGCCTGCTGCTACTGGGAGAGCATAGGGTTGCCACTACTCTACCCATCTTCCATGTCATCTTTGCTGGTACGAGGAGGGAAGAGGAGAGATGTTTCTGCTACTCTACCTCTCCCCACCTCTGGTTTTTACATCCTCCTTTCCATTGATAAATCCAGTGGCTGTTTTTATAGCTGCTCATTGCTGTCCCAAGTAGCAGCAGCAGTAACCGCAGTGAAATGAACCACTCTCTTGTCAATTTAACTCGTCTGCTTTGAGGCAAAGCTCTGAGCAACATCAGAGGCACTGGAGCTTTCTGTCTGCAGATTCAGGAAGATTGCACTGTATCATATCAGAGTTGGTTCACATTTGGAAGGTTTTCTTCATGAGTAAATGATGGGTTAGAGAATTCTCCTAATTCTTACATCCTGCTTGATGGCTTAAGCCTCCACGCTTGTCAGGGAAACCACTAGTGCGTAGGCAGATGGATTTTTCAAGGCGTGTAGCTAATCAATAGGTGAGATGGGTAAAAGTATTCACAGGGTTGGTTTTGCAAAACCCAAGCCAGGACTGGTTCAGATCCAATGTCCAGTTATCTGTACCCTGACAGTTGAAGGACACAGGTTTTGTATATGTTTCTTTAGTCAACATCAGGGGAGCAGCACGTCAAGCCAGGCACCTCCCCGGAGCAGTGAAAGAGAGTTAAGAACACACATCTTTTCAGGTGGATTTTCCAGCTGATTTTATTTCTCTGTCACTTCTGCTCTTTTCTTCCTCTTTCCGCTCAGTTCTTTTTATGCTCTGCTCATCCCACATTCTCCTCTGCTGTGTCTCATTTATCTGACTCACCCGACTGTCTCTTATGCACACTCTGTCCTGCATCCTACTAACTGTTTCTCACTGATGGTGCCTGGTTCCCTTCTTCTCCAAAAGGTCCTACTGCCCTCGCTACACTTAGTCCAGTCCTCTCATTCTCCAACTGCCTATTCAGAATTGCCTATTCCCAGCTGCTCACTCCAAAGCCCCACCCTTAAAGGAACATTATGGTTTCAGTATCCCATCCTTTTTCTGAAGAAAATGGTATCTCAACCAGAAATCACTGCTTAACTAGCAAAGAAAGGTAAAGTTTGTCACTCAATGTGAACCCTGTTACATTTCACCTTAGTAAATATAACTTTCCTCTCTCACACTTGCACAGTAATAGATGACATGAAGCTTTAGGCCTAATTTTGATCTCCAGGAAAGTCAGTGGAATTAAGTGTTGTGTAAAAAAAAAAAAAAAACCACTTGAAATCAGAATCAGGCCCCATATGTGTGTGTTTGTGCATGTGTCCATGTATGAGTAGTTTTTCATTCTGCATCCAGGAGACTTTAAACAGCCACCCACAATCTCTGGTCACAATTTGCACAGTCCAATGACTACTGTTTGCCATGGTTTCTCCTCTGCTGCTGCATTTTGAAGAATCAGGCTCTGCTTCCATAGTGGAAGTTGGTTAACTGCAGCCTCCCTTCCTGAGGTTCTCCCAGATGTAGCATCATTTTCTGTAGTCATTCTCAAAGGCCAAGTTCCTGACTCCAGTATAATTCATAACCCTGATGCCACTTTGGTTTCTTCAGTGATAAACCTGTATGAGGGCTTTGAATGTGCTGTTTCTCCTGTTCTTGACTGCTATATAAGCCTTTGAATCCAATTTAGTTCATAAATTACCTGCTTTCTAATTACCATTCTCTACTGCTAATAGCTGATCACCAGATAACAATGGATTCAAGTTCAGCTTTGGTTTCCAATCATGATGTTTCCTCTGGTATACTGGACTCCTCAAGTTCTTAACTACTAATTGATCTCTGACCCTTTGAAGACCAGAAGCCTTTAAAAATATCTTTTCTAATTCTGGGTGACTTTTGAATCTTCTCTTAGCTATCATGGCAGCATAAGAAAGAGTTTTCTTTTGAATAAGCCTAGTTTTCTTTGCCATGATAGGTCCTATTTTCACACCCCTATGTTGTGTACACAAAACATCCAAGCAGATATTTGTGCAAACATATGTTCATCCATGCAAATACCTTCTGAGTCATGGAGCTGCATATTTTGCATGCACAGTTACTATTATGCCCTAGCAGGTCTACTGTACGAGCATAGTATAGACACCTGTCTTCTGAACATTCAATCAGGTATGTGCTTAGGTCCAGATCCACAAAGGTATTTAGGCTCCTAACCTCCATTGGTTTCAGTGGAGGTAAGGAGCCTAAATACCTTTGTGGATCTGGGCCAAAGTGTAATTCATGCAGTTTTCATAACCCTGAAGTTCCTTGGAAAGTCTCCTATTCCCTTTCTCCTCCTCCTCCTCCTCTTGGTTTATCTCTTGTACTTAGTTGCTCTTCTGTGGAGGGACACTGTTTTTCAGTTGCTTTGAGTATCTTTTCTAGACATCTGTCACTTCCTTCAGCCATGCCACCTTGTGCGGTGTTCCTTTTGCCTCTCCTGAGCTAGGTAGGGATCTGGTGGGTTAATATTGTGACAGGTGTATTCCAAGGAAAAGGTAGGTACTGCACGAAGTAGTGTTGCTGATACAGTAGGTGGCAGTGTTCTCTCTGACTCAGCACACACATACTACTCCAGAATGCTGCTAGGGAACAGTGCTGCTGGAGGCACTATTTTGCTGATGAGATGCAAATCCAAAGTCTTATGGCCATCTGTGGTCATTAAGTAGCCCGGGGCATTTTTCTGTGAGAGAGAGGCTATTAGCCCTGGTATCCTGGCCATGTTCCATCCAAAGTAATTGCACTCTGCTGACAAACTCCACCAATAGTTTCAATTTTCACTTCCTTTCTTAAATTGTTATATAATGGTGTTGGTCACTGTTACACAGCTGTTTGTGTTCCACCCCAGGGCTAGTAGCATTTTAGTTGAGAGTTTAGTTGTCCTTACCTACTTCACAGTGGTCTCTGGAGGCTTCCTGTACTACTTACTATGTATAACACACTTTGAGCTCCTTGGATTGAAGGTGCTATATGTGTTGGCAATATGTCTTGCTCTGCACAGTCGTGCCAGATAGCAGCAGCTGTCCTCATATGAGGAGTGTTTTCCTACCACTGTCCAGTGTAGTCATGAACAAGCCTGGTCTGTGATGATCTCACAGAGACTCTCTTCATTTCTTTGTTGATTTGCCAGTTTAACTCATTTGCATGTTCACTGCTTCATAATATACAAGAATATTAGTTAGCTATAACCTTACCTAAATGCTTTGTTCTGAGCTCTACCACACCAGTGTAAATTGTGAGTCACTTCCAAATCACATTGGTGTAAAACCAGGGTAAATGAGATCAGGATCTGGCCCTTAGAGGGCCTAAAGTTAAGATTTCATTGGGATTTATACTTAAAGCAGGGCTAAAATTCTGGAGTTTCACAGTAAATGATTGAATTTGGCAAAGTGACTGTTCAAAGGACAATTGAATTTCCCATGTAAGTTTTTCAAAGAAAAATATTTACTAACTTTTGCATTGGAAATAGTGAAAACTTCTCCCTTTTGAGAATATTTTCACTTTCCTCTAGCTAAACAACTACAGAACCCACAGACTTCATACACGTGCTCACACATTAACAACATCTCAAACGTAGTCCACTTTTTCAATTTCAAATACAACACGCAGAGCTCTTTATGTCATTCAGGAGATCCTAACTGAGCTACACCAAGGAAAGATGAAAAGACTGCTCAGATGGACCAGCTGTTTCTGTTTTCTGATGCTGCAGGGGGCAGCCGTCTCTGGAGCAGAGTGACAGATTGGGGGTCTCTGACAAGGTGGACTCCAGCTTTCCTCCTCTCTGTTCATTTCCATTCGACCCCAGCCCCTGCTGGTAACCAGGGCTAATGGAGGAAGCATGCAGAAGGGGGATTGGAGTCCAAGTTGTCAGCGATTCACAGCTCGGCTATGGAGGCAGCTGCTCTCTCTGACCAGTCTCCTGTGTTCATTAGTGGGGGCCTCAGTCTGATACAGTGCCCTCAGGAAGCCTGTTGGACTGGGACTCAGCTACCAGGCTTAAAAGGGGTGAGAGAGGGACCTATGTGGTGAGAGCATGGTCAAGGGGAGATTCAGTTCATGTGTGAAATGAGTAGGGTGGGAGAAGTACAGAGGTCAGAGTGGAGTTGGGAAACAGGTCTAGAGAGAAGGGCAAAGCTGGAAGATCCTGGGCCACCTCCATTGCTGTAGAGCCTGGGTCCCTGGCTCCAATGGGCAGCCAAGTGCCATAACCTCTCATAACCATTGCAGAGAGATGGTTCATTTTTATGCTGGTTTGTTGTGATCCATGAAAACGAACAATCATAAAATTGAACGCTAAACATTATAGAGGGCATCTCCCAGCCATCATTGGCAATCTGATCCCATAGGTCACTTCTGCCGTACACCAGTACAAATCTGTGTACAGAACTGTGTACTGTGTGATCTCTGAAAGTCCTCCTCTATGGTTCCAATCGAATCACATGATCATATAATCACAAAACATGGTCAAATGGGGTAGAAGGAAGGGAGCTGAGACCAAGAAAGGGAGCTGATGAGAGGAGTGTAGATGTGGTGTTGAATGACTGATTTGCTCATCCCCTTGCTTTTCATGATGTGCACTGGTGAGCCATGAAGTCTGGCAGCCTTAGCACTAAGCTAGCAGAGCTTGCTGTGTGGGAATGTATGCACCAGAGTATGATATAGGCCAAATTCTGCTCAGCTGAGGGCAGCACGTGGCCTTCGCATTTGAAATTTCCCATGACACCCTGATGGTCTGGAGATGGATGACAAATCAATCTAGGACTAATATATGAGCATCATCCAAATGACTTCCTCCTTGGTCATGCTTCCCACTGTCTCCGGAGTGGGCCATCCTCTCCAGGGGGCTGCCCTGTTGTCTGTGAATGGTCTCAGAGGCAGCTAGGCTGTCAATCTTCATAACAAATCAAGTAAGTGTAGGGGATCTTAAGCTCCCTTGGGGTGAAATCCTGGCCCCATTGAAGTCCCTGGGAGTTTGACTCCTGTGGTTTTTTTCCCTTTAGCTCAGCCATGCACTGCTCATTCAATATTTATTTCACTCTTCCCCGAGCTCTTAGCTGTTCCTTCTCGGTCTCCCCAGATGTTCTTTGAACCCGGGACAGGTGTGCTCTGAAGCTCCCCCTGTCTGTAACTGAAGAAGCCAGCCCCTGAAGGGTGTGGGAATCTAATCAGGTAGTGGAGGTGAAAGAATGTCCATGGCAGTGCAGCCTGAACAGCAAGTGACAGAAACAAGATCTCTCACCAGCATTTAGAAAAATATTCGCTCTTCTTCAGTGTGAGCCAAATCCTGACCCTATTGAACCATTGGCAAAACTCCCATTGATATGTGGCCTGTCTGAAATGCATTCGCTGCAGGGCAGCAGACAGCTGGCCAACTGGCATTATGCAGTTCCCTGCACAATAGCAGGAGGGAGGGCCTGGGATGCCTACGCAAACCCAAGGAGAGACAAAGGCTCATTAGTGTCCATGGCAAGCAGAGAGGACATCGGTTCTGAAGAGCTCTCATCTGAAGGAGCCATGCAGAGGAAGGTCTCTGGGGTTCCTCGGGTCTGGCTCTGCTCTCAGTCTGCAGGAACTTCACTGAAATCACTGCTTCAGTCAGGCCTGTAGTACCTACAGACTGTGTGGAGGAGGAAGGGCTCCTATGACTCTGCCGAGTTTCAAGCCATGGAGCCAGATCCTCGGGTGGTATAAATTTGTGTTGCTGCTGATGTCAGTGTTGCTATGCTGACATACAGTCTCCCTAACTGGCCCACCGAGCAGCCCCACCCCCAAACACATGCAGTGAGCTAAGGATCCACTCCGCCTCTTGCGTGGATTTCACCCCCGTGCTCTTTCTGTTGTCATGTTTGAGTCAGTTTCTTCTCTTCCAGCCTCTGTGCCTTGTATTTTCCTTTTGTTCTGTTTTTCTCTTCCTTCAGCTCAGGGCACTTCCTCTCCGTGGTTCTCGCCTTCCCCTGCCTCAGTTGACACTTTAGCACTGTCTGTTCCTTGCTTTTCTCCTCCTCAGGGGATGCTGCAGGGTCATTATAGTTTTTCCACTTCACTGCTCTCCTGCGCATTCCCACCCTACTTGGGATTGGGCAGTTCCGACATCCTTTCCTTTTCCTTCTTAAAGGGACAGGCTCCAGCAGCCATAGTCATCTTTGTTCACCCCCTCCCCCCCCCGACACCGGGTTTCCTTCCAAAGAAGCTGTCAGCTACACCAGTCTAAATCAAAAGTAACTCCAGTGACTTGGGTGCTCTTGTCCTTATTCTGGAATTATGCTGGTGTAACTGACAGAAGGATCTAACCTGCGCTTTCTTTAAGGAATTTGGAGAATTCTGTACTAGACCTACCAGTACTAGGTTTGGATCCTGCTCTTGGTTACACCAGTGTAAATCCAGAATCATTCTCTTGATGACAGTGGAGTCAGGCTGGATTTACATGGGGGTAGCTGAGAGCAGAATTTGGTCCCTAATGATCTCACTTCAATCGAGTGCTAATAAAAGCTGTATCATAGACCATCCTCTCAGGATATGATTGTGCAGTTACGCAACTCTGACTATCCCATCTGCTGCACTAAAGGTAAATCATCCTGCTGAGCAAGACTACTTGTTCTGATATCAGACGGCATTGGCATGAAAAGCCTTTTACGATGCTTCATACCCCGATTCTGCATCCCTCGCTCAGATGAGAAGGATGCATTTGATTGTAGTGGGACTAATCACATGATAAGGGCAGTAAGAGCAAGTATTTACAGCTCCTTCCATTACCCTTCTTGTAGCTTTTACAGTGGGAAAGTATACAGCTAAAATAGAGCTATTTACATGGTGCCAAATTCATCCTCAGTCTGACTGCACTAGAGATACAACAGGGAGAAGCTTAGCCCATGGTGCGGTTTATGAGGAATAATTTTGATCACACACAACATTACAGATGAATTAAAAAGCAACTAATCAGCACATCCAGAGGTTGTACTTGTAGCTCTGCCTATTTAATTCTGGTTTGATGGTATCAGGAGCTTTCCCTCATCCTCCCAGGAGGTAAGGAAGAGCAATGAGTGCTAAACACTTAGAGCAGCCCGTTTTGTATGGAGCGGGCTCTTTTTGGCAGGTTGCTTTTTCATTCATGTTTATCTAAGATCATTTTAGTCCCAATACGCTTCAGGTCCCAGGTGTCTTCCGACGGTTGTGTTCAGCTTCTCTAACATAGACTTTGAAGGTGCAACCAAATGAAAAGAAGACCTCCTTTCCCTGACTGGAATTTCCAGTTTCTTCATTTCTTTTCAGTGTAACAGCCTCCGTTTTTCTACCCTGAGGCTGGCTGCATTGTACTGTACAGGTTTCCCCCGTTTTGCTGCGACTGTTTTGCACATTCACTGTTACCTTCAGGATGGAAACTAATAAAGGATTACAGCTGAATGCTCTTCCTCGCATAGCATGTGAGTTTGCTTTATACTTAGAATCAGGATTAGGGATTTCAGCTCCTGGTTGGAGCCGAGGAGTAGCTACGCATGGCTTTCTTGGAAACGATTCACACACCAGACTAGATTCCCAACACGTGGCTTAGCGCTCACCCAGGGGAGCTGACGTAGTCTTCTGGTTCAGGTAGACAGTGACTGAGAGGGTCAGGCGCTTCTTACTGACTCAGATCCCTTTGGAGAATATTCACTTTAATTGTCTCAATTAGTTTTAAGGAACCAAAGCAAACTCTCCATCTTGGAGGCTGGGCAGCCCCATTCCTAGCGCTCAGTCGAACACCGAATACCAGCTTTGAGTAAGAATAGCACCAGCAACAAGAGTATTGAGAGAAACAACGTGTCCTGTACTGTGATAGGGCATCACCCCTGCCCCCTCCATTGCACCAGCGTGCCCAGATTCTGCTCCCTGCTTGTTGTCTTCTCACACTCTGTGCCTTCTCCCACACGGCCCCCTCTGAGCTCCTCTGCAAGCCCCTCTTCTGCTGTGTCACCTTCAGAGAATCGAGCTGACCTGTATGCACCTTGCCTCCTGGGGTTCATAGGTGCTGGAACTAGAGGTGCTGCCACACCCCCTGGCTTGAAGTAGTAATAACCCAAATACGTGATTACTGCCTTCAGCACCCCACTATAAAAATTGTTCCAGCACCACTGCTGGTGTTTCCCATCTCCTGACCTCTGTCTGTCCTGGGACCATCAGCTCGCTCAGAGCAGGGACCATCCTCCCTGAGTTTTTGGGGAGCGCCTAGCCCAGGGTGGGGGTCACTGCAAATAAATAGCAATAATGTCAAAATCTCTGTGATTGAAAAGCATCTCCTGGCATTTCCAGAGCACAGACGCTTTTCCCTAACCAACCCCTGAATAATTGCTCAGAAACGTGTGCCCGAGGCCCAGTCCTGTGATGCTGGTCGGCGTGGAACAGCCATTGACTTTAGGGGGAGCTCCCCCTGCCCTGGACTTGCAGGATTGGTCCTGAAAGGACAAATCTGGCTCCAGGTCCCCCTGCCCGCCAGCATGCAGGATTGCAAATGCAGTGGGAAGAAATGTTTGCATTGTGCAGCATCAGGGGATCACCAGTGGGAGGAACGAATCCTCCCGTCAGGAAGGACTCGTGCACTAATGTTTAAGGCAGGGCAGGGCCTGGGGCCCTGGCTCCTGTTCCCAGTTCTGTCACTGGCTTGCTGGGTGACCTTGGGCCAGTCACCAAAGGCCATATTGCAATTCATTGTGCATCAGGATTTGGGTGGCCAGTTTGAGTCTCCTCAGACCTGGTTTCGAGAGGCAATGAGCACCCACAACTCAGCGTGCAGTCGATGGCAGCCATCAGGGCCGGCTCCAGGGTTTTTGCCGCCCCAAGCAGCAAAAAGCAAAAAAAAAAAAAAAAAGCTGCGATCGCTATTTGCTCTACCGCTGCCGCTTCAGTCTTCGGCGGCGATTCGGCGGCTGCTCCTTCCCTTTGAGAGGGAGCGAGGGACCTGCCACCGAAGAGCCGGACGTGCCGCCCCTCTCCGTTGGTCGCCCCAAGCACCTGCTTGCGGGGCTGGTGCCTGGAGCCGGCCCTGGCAGCCGTGTGGGCACACAGAGCCTTTGAGAAATCAGGCCGTTGGTGTCTGGAGTTGGGCACTCAAACCGTTAGACACCCAAGATTAAGGGGCACACTTTAAAACATGGGGCTTAAGTGCTCTGGGCCTGATTCTCTTCCCCTGTTCTGGCCTCTTTGCCATGCTCAGGCCCTAACTAGGTTTCCCTTGCCATGGGGAAGCTCTTAGCTGGTGTGATTGGCTCCTATGCTGGCTACTTACAGTTCTAGTGCAGGGGGTGAGGCAGAGTGCACCCCCAGCCGTTGTAAATTGGTGTAACCCCCAGGCTGCTCTAATTCAGGCTAGGGCCAAGAGGATTAGGGAGCTGTAACTGAGTCATGAATGGGTGCCACCCTCCACTGAGCATCTCTCACTCTCCCCTTTCTGTGTCTGTGTCATGCTGCGTGTGTATGCCTACAGCTCCCTGCACAATGGGGACCTAGTCTTGGTGGGGGGGAGGGGGGGCTCTACATGTGATCAGTCATAACCAAACATAGCTGAAAATACTTCCTGTCACAGTGAGGCCTGGTGAGAGGCCCGGGGCTGACCAGCCCTGCTCAGTTAGCCCTGCCCCGCCACACCTGGGCAGGGTGTGGGAGTTAGAAGGAAGAAAGTGCAGCAGGGAGAGGATGACAGGGGAGGGGTGTGGACTGACTGCTCCTTCCTGAGAGCCAGAGCTCTCTGTAGAGGGGAGGGGAGAGTAGGGGAGGGGAGGGAGTCTCTCTTCTGGAAGCCCTGAGGGAGAACAGGCATGGATATTAGATCTCTTTTTGGCAGGGGTCTGGGGAAGAAGCCTCAATAAACCTAGGGCCAGAGGCCAGTGAGAGGGCCAGGGTTTGCTTGGAGCTAAGGAGGAGTGAAGAGGACTGTTCACAGACCCTAAGAGTGGGCTGCAGAGGACACCCAGCATCAAGAGCAGAAGGTGCATGGTGGGCCCTGAGACAGGGGAGAAGAAATTTTTCCAGGCCTCAGTGCAAGGCCTGTGGACACTGGTACCCTGGAAGGGGTGGGACTCAGTGTTTCTTAGCTGGAGGCAAGGGTGAAAGTAATTTAAGGGACTTACCGGTACGCAGGGCCGGGGTCCTGAGCAAGGTGCCGGGGTGGGGCCTTTAAATCCCTGGGCCCTTTAAATTGCCTCCGGAGCCCAAGGGCTCCTGGCCGCCGCCACCTCCCCTGGGCTCCGGCGGCGATTTAAAGGGTCTGAGGCTCCAGCTGCGGTAGCAACGGCTGGGAGCCCTGGGCCCTTTAAATTGCTGCCGGAGCTCCAGGGCTCCCGGCCGCCGTCGCTACCCCAGGCCTCTGGCAGCGGGGCTCTGGTGGTGATTTAAAGGACCCAGGGCTCCGGCCGCTGCCGGGAGCCTAGAACCCTTTTAAATTGTCGGCTTGGGGAAGCTGCCTCCTGCCAGTACAGTTGCTGTGTACCGGCTCTTGCCAGTATGCCGTACCGGACCAGAGCGGCTTACTTTCACCTCTGGCTGGAGGGCTCAATGGAAGGCAGTGGCAGCTGGGTGCAGTTGTGGAAGACCAAGGGGAAACTGAGGCAAAGCTGCTGCAGTGCTCCACTGGGCTGCGAGGGGGTACTCTGGGACATTGAGTTTTGTAGCACTTCCCTTCCTCACAGGGATGTTGTGAACTAAGGTGCTTTGAGAGCCTCAGCTGGGTTCTTTCACAGAAGGAATCAAAGAACCGACCCCATAAAGAGGGACTGAGCCTAGAAGAAGAGCATTTCTTGTACAGTGCAAATTATTCCTGCAATGCATTGTGCACATGTATGGCATAGACTGAAATATTTTCAAAATGGAACAGACTCAGGTTCTAAACTGTGTCTTATATCGGACAATAGATAAGGCGTTCCAGTAAAGACAGCAAATGTGAGCAACACCAATCTTATGAATATGCAATGGAGGAATTTCTTTGTTGGTACCCGAGGTGATTTTAGGCATGTTTCCTCTGTCTGAGAGAATTGAGCCTTTCAAACTCAATCAGCTTTAAAACTCCGCCATCCCTTACAACCAAAACAGTCCTGCCCTTTCTCCTGCCGGTCGGGAGATAGCTGTTGGCTGCACTAAAAAATCAGTGTGTTTCATGCTATAGTTATTCCACCGTGTGTATGATACAGATTAAATATCTTTCGAGTGTTCCTGCTTGCATGGGGAAATCACTAGATGCAATTTAGTGCTACGGTGTTGAATGCAGATATATTTTCCCCACAGAGAACCTTGTTCAATCTTGATGCCATCAGACAAGTCTCTAATGGGGAAGATGCCACAGATAAGCTTGCAGCTCTGATAGCTATAGCCCATGTGAAATATCTCAGCACTAGCCCTAATTCAAAAACCCAACACCACCATGAACCCTTATTGGTCCCCCTGTGGACAGAAAAAGCCAGGATTGAATGAGCAACGAGACTGAACTCCCCTTCGCACCTCCAGGAGGTACCTTCAGGATCAGGGTTGAGGAACATTGGCTTGGGGCTGGGTGGGGGCAGGTCGAGGGAAACCTGCACTCCTGCTTCTCACGTTGCACCTGGCCTGGGGATCCCGTCTGCCCAGTAATCGTTTTTATGAAGGCAGGGCTTTCTGCTACAGGAAGCAATTCAACAGCAATAGCAACGACAGCAAGGGCAGTGATGGAGAGAAAACATAACCTCAGGGCTAAGTGAATTAGTGGAAGCATGTGAAAGATTAAACAATAGCCAAACTCTCCGGTGAACAAATGGAGCTTTGTCCGGTAACGTACCCATGAAAAGACATGTAGCTCTTAAGCCACAAGGTTTTTTGTTGCCTTTGTATTTTTCCTTAACAAATCAAAGCGCCAGAGGGTTCAAATAGAGACTGTAGATGAACAAGTGAAACCTTTGAATGTCAGCCTTGCTGCTTTGTGAACATGTTGTGTCCTCTTTCTGCGTTCCAGGGCTCTGGCAGACATCCTGAGGCAGCAGGGGCCAATCCCAATAGCACACTGTGAAAGAGAGACTATCTCGGCCATAGATACCCCTCCCAAAGAAAACACGCCTGTCCGAACATCCTCCAAAAACCACTACACCCCTGTGCGCACCTCTAAAAGCAACCCAGGTAAGTGTCACTGTTCTGCTTGGTTCTTACCCAGCCCATTGCTCCAATGTCATGTCGAATATGAACAGAAGAGAAGCGGTAAAGTACATTACACTGCTCCACTTATTGGCAACAGCATTGAACGTGCTGGGTAAAAACTGTCTCTAAGAGGCAATCAGATCAGAACTGTATCGCAAGAAGCAGTTGTGATGGTTCTGTAAGTCATCCAGCTGCATTTGCTAAATTAGTTTGTCATGCTATGCAGGTATTTTAGAAATGTCAGAATCAGCAGCAAGTACATGAGAGGTTTGCTGAGAATTTACAATTGTCCCCTGGTCCCCAACCCAACACACAGAGTGTGAAATATTGCCCAGGCTCCATGAATACTGCGGCTGGAAAGGAAGGAATCCACACAAGCTAGGATACCTCATCCAGTCAGAGAAAAGCCACATGTGGAAAGTGTGGCTGTGACCCAGATCTTCATATTAGGAAGGAGCATATGGGCACATGACCGATCCCAGGGAAGGGGGAATAGCATGGCTAGAGGGTAGAGCACTGGACTGGTACTCAAGAGATCTGGGTTCTGTGCTGGGCCTGCAAGGTGTTTGAGCAAGTCACTTCAGCTTCCCCATCGGTAGAGTGCTCTGGGGTCGCAGGATACACAGCACTGTGTAAGAGTGAGGGATTGGTTAGTCATTTCGTTACCTGCAGATAATCACAATGAAGATATTTTAAATATCATCATGGCTGCTAAGCACCTGTTGTGAAGTGAGATGTGGAGGATTCTCTATCGCTTAAAGTCTTTAAATTGAGTTTGGATGTCTTCCCACAAGATACACTCTCATTCAATCAGGAGTTGTTAAGTTTGATGCGGGAGTTACTGGGTGACATTCTCTGGCCTGTTATACAGGAGATCAGATCAGATGATCATAATGGTTCCTTCTGGGACCTTCACATGGAAGCCAATAGGAGCCGAGGGTGCTCAGTAATGTGCGAGATTGTGCCCATACTGCTGTTGATTGTATTAAGTGTTGGTTTCAATGATCTAAGGACTTTCTTTTAATCTACCTTGATGCTCCTTCTGCTCCATGAAGAAGACCACTAGGAAAGTTGGATGGGAGTTGCATCACTGTCATACAAAAGACCATACAGTCTTCACATGGTATTCACATACAGTACAACCCTAACTGATTGAAACTTGTGGATACAATGTTGCCCCACTGGTGATAATACTGGTAAGGGCTTCATCAATGAACCCTGGGTGCCCCAGACTTGAATATAGCCCAAAGTAAGCCAGGCCCAGAGTGTAACCCCATTGTGTCTGGCTGACATTTGGGAAGCCAGACACCTGGAGAATAAATTCCTTTACTCTGTATTCCTTCAGCTTTAAATGCACTTGCCAAAAGTCTGTACTTCTGCAGTTGTGTCATTTTTTAAAACAGAAATAGTTGCAAGAATTTCACATGCATCCCGCATTGCTGTTTCCATTTTGTTGCCAGTTTCTCACTTTTGTATTTTCCCTTTATGTACTGTTGAATTTTTGTTGTTGTTGTTGTTGTTGCTTATTTTATATATGGGAAGAAGATTTCTGGTAGTAGAGGACTCTTTAAACCAGCAGATCCAGTGCCTGGAAGTTGAAACTTGACAAATTGAAACAAGAAATAAGGTGCAAAATTTTAAGGATAATTAACCATTGGCACAATTTGCCAAAGCATGTGGTGGATTCTCCATTATATGAATTATTTAAATGAAGATTGGGATGTCTTTCTAAAAGATACACTCTAGTTCAACCAAAATTTGGGGGCTTTATACAGGAATCACTGGGTGAAATTCTATGGCCTATGTTACGCAGGAGGCCAGATCAGATTATCATAATTGTCCCTTCTGGCGGTAGCATCCATGAATCAATTATTAGGTTTCCATGGCTGTGTCGTGGTGACTGTTAGAGAGATGCCGTGCACAGCAATGTCGTGATCCTGAGGAGACTGGATCAGTTGACCATGAGCTCTAGAGTTCCCAAACCTTGCTAAGAACAAAGGGCCCGAGAAGTCCCAGGAGAAAGGACTTTTTTTCTCTCCCCTATTTAATTGATCAGAGACCAAAGAACCCTGCAGAGCTAGCCAGTGGAATCTTACCTGTGAAATAAACTGAGTAATAACGATTCAAGGTGGAGAATGGGACTGCACAGTGAATTGTCTATAGGAGGCAGGGTGTGCTTGGGTGGCCAGGGCTCTGGCACTTAAAGGACTTTGTAACTCTGTTGGGGTGATACAACCACAAGAATTAAAGAGGACATGGTGCTCTGGTTTTGTACACAGGGTCTTCAGTTGGCTTGAGCTTTTTTTGGGCTAGGCAGGGTGGTCCATTGCCTTCCTTTCAGGCTAGTGAACTAAATGTGTTGTCCCCAGAAGAAGATAATTTGGCAGGGATCTTGTTTGGTAGGAAGTGCCAGGCCAACAAAGAATCAGAAAGAGAAACAAGGGACTCCAGTGTGCATGCAGAAGAGACCAGATGGACTCAGTGAGCCTGGGTTAGATGCAATACTAAGGCTCTATCACAGATGGAAAGTACCAGAAGGGAAAAAAGGGAAGATTTGTAAGGGAATTACCTGATTCCAGTGTTTTCAGCTTCTGGAGTCTCCTCAAGAGCTGACAGGTCAGGTGGGTGCTCCAAGGAGTGACCAGGAGGTCAGCAGAGGTACAGTAGGAAGCCAGG
This sequence comes from Terrapene triunguis, assembly GCF_002925995.2. NCBI lineage: Eukaryota > Metazoa > Chordata > Testudines > Emydidae > Terrapene > Terrapene triunguis. The sequence goes on from NW_020664543.1 coordinate 24,240,077, forward strand.
ATCAGAAGCACAGACACTAGCTTCATGTGTGCCTAAAGATGACCGGCTGGTAGGGTTTCATGGCTCTCTGATTGGTTATTTTGGTTATTTCTCTGCTAGTGCAGCATCAGGCTACACACTAAAGTGCAACATCCAGTGCTGGGTCTAATGCGATTCTTGCAGGAGGAGTGGGGCAGAGAGGGAACCAGGGAACAGAAATGGGTGCAAAGGAGGGGAAGAGGGTGACTGTTGATTCAGATTCTGTTCATGTTTTAGCAAATGCCATTGGAAAAGAGCTTGCTGAGAAAAGCTCCTGCTACACAGATGGGGCTGAAAGAGGCCTTGGCAATGGTGGGATGGGATATGGAGAATGCCCACAACCCCCTCAAGGAAGTGGTGGAACTGACCATAAAGAAATGCTGTTCAGATAAAGCTTGCTGAGGACATGAACAGTTGCAATGGCTGATGGGAACTATTGCCATCTCTATGTGGGGCAAGCCACCGAGAGCAAACAGAAGCCACAGGGTACCTGCCATCCCAATGGGGGAGGTGAGGGCCTTGGATCTAAGGAGATGGCACCAGGTTTCCAATGGAAGGGTTCCCCTCCCACCTTTGGTTTCTTTTTTCTTTGGGCCTTTGAGGCACACTGGGCCCAAGCCTGATGTAATCCTTGGGAGAAAAGGTGGCCTGGGGAGAAAAACCCCCATGTCCGTTTTGTAAGGAAGGAAACCTTCATTCTCAACTAAACCTCCCTGTGCAGCATTGCTTCTGCCACACTCTCCAGGAACAGTGAACACAGGCTATCTTGCCAGAGCCAGGATTTATTTTCCCCTCTGAATTCTCGACAGGCCTGGGGCCATGAGTGTGTAAAGGACATCTCCATGGCCTAGCAATTGGGGAGCAGCAAAAGAGCTGACAATGTTGCTACTTCTCTTTTCCTCCTCCTGCTGTCAAGTTCGTTGCAGATTGGATTGGCAGGGAAGTGGCTCATGCCCTTCCCCTGCAGCTGTGGTTTCTGTTTCACATGCTGTAACCCACCGGTGCCATTTTGATGATGTTAGGAGCCGTGCTGCCAAGAGGTGAAAGCTGGGCCTGAGACTGGTTGGGCAGGTGCACACCTCTCCAGCTGTGCACCTTCTGATCAGTATGAGCTACAGCACTCACTGCAGCCAGAAGTGTTCCTCCCTCCCTCCCACCCAGACGTCGTCTTCTTTCACTGTGTGCTGTTGTAAACAACAGGTAACACCCAATGAGTCTGAGGTTACAGAGCAACTATCTAATCCAGCTAGCTACTGGCATTCCTAATGCATCCATCACTGTGGCACCTGGAGACATGTCAGACAGACAATCCTGTGTAATTGTCAACTCCTTTCTCCTCAGCCATGGTCTTTGCTTGTTGCCTGTATTCTGACATCTGTTTAACGGTCAGTTGTATACATTTGGGCCTTCGTAGCTGAGAATCATGGACGGGAATAAGGAAGAATGAGTGAACAGTGGGAAATCTGCCGGGCCACCGGGTGTTTGAAGAACATAGTGTATGAGTAGCAACATGATGCGAGCATCTCTGGGCTCCATAGGAGATGCCCTACACCGTTTGGTGCTAGACACCAGTGACAAGTTAAAGCAACATCAGAGAAGTGGGTAGGGGAAGAGACTATGAAAGCTCCTGTGACAATGGTGCTGATGCTCAGGAGAACTAATGGAGAAAGTGAGGCCCAGATTCTCAAATCAGCTTCACCAGCGGAGACACCGCAGAGGGCAGAATGGAGATAATTGGTTGGCTTGGCAGGTTACCTTCCCAAAGAGTGGGTGACCAAACCACAGGCTAGGCTAGAACTGCCAAGATGCTGCCAGCCAGGAGCTTTCTGAACAGAGCTTCTCCGGAGGAGAGGACCAGCACAGGCCTCTCACTGGTGGGGGAGGGTTTCACAGCAGTGGTGTGGACGGACTCTCCATTCCAAAACCAAACCCACACAACCACCCCCAAAATAAAACTCCAAAAGGTGCCTTGGGCCAGATCTGCAGCTGGTGTAAATCAGCAGAGCTCCAGCGAGGTCAGTGGGCCTGATCCGCAGCCAGTGTAAATCAGTGGAGCTCCAGCGAGGTCAGTGGGCCTGATCTGCAGCCAGTGTAAATCAGCGTAGCTCCAGTGACGTTAGTGAACTGTGCCAATTTGCACAGTCTTTTCTCTTTTGGCCAGATCCTGGCCCCTTCTGAGGCTTCTTCATACACCAGCATTTCCCACTGACTGCAGTGCTGTAAGGGAGTGGAGAGTCAGGCCCCCTGGAGTTACGTTTGTGTAATATTCACATAAGAGGACAATCCGTAAGTGCGAGGGGATCCTCTCTGCCTACTTTACACCACTCCAGCCCTGGGAGTTCCCCCTGTGTAGGGAGAATGCCCAGAGAGGTTCCACGCTGACTGCTAGCACATGGGGACACGGCTGCTGGGTGTAACTGTTGCAGGGGACCAAACAGGCCTCTGACTGGCCTCACGATCAGGCAGCCACCTTTGTCTCCCAGCGCCCAGGCCTGTGCTGGATGGAGCTTGGCGGGAGAAGAGAATGTGGCCCAGGGAGTCAGAGCTTTACATCCTGTGGGCTCCAGAATCCTGAAAGTACCAATTGTTCTCACAAAACAAACCCAGCGAACTCGGTTTGAACCCAGCCTCGGCACACAGATGGGGAACTCGACCTCTGGAACAGGAGGCGCTGGTTCATCTAGCCAGAGACCATTTCATAGTTTTAAAAATCTCCTGTGCCAGCCTCCACATTAGGCCTTTTGGCACCTGCATATCTGAAGAGCAACCTATTGATGGGATTACCACTTTGAATGCAGCAAACAACACAGGTCAAAGCTCTGATTAGCCTGGTATATCTGGGAAAGGCTTTTAATAATCCATCTGAGTCAGGCTATTCCAGAGATGCACACATTCAAAGTGCTGTTTTCAGCAGCTCCTTCCACCTAAGGGCATATTCTGAGCTTGCTCTGCATGCGAAGGAGTGCCGGAGACGCTCTCCGTCCTTCCAGAAATTGTAACTAACGTGTCTAGCCAAACCCAGGCAGAGCAGCACAGGACACTTGCCATTGCAATCATTGTACAGATGAGGCAATAATTGCCATTGAATCCTAGCTGTGTGTGGGATGGCAGGCCAGAGTGCACACTGGCTGTATAGGAAGGGGTAATGGTGGGCAGGGCAGAGAACCCCTCAAAGTCTGAATGCTTCTTTGGAGGTTCTCTGATCTCATCCAAACTTTGGAGATTGTCTTCTTCCCCTTCTCCCGCCCTCCTCTGTCTCCCAAGTCTCCAGCTGGGTCCCTGCCTCTGATTTCCTTCCCTAGCCTGTACAATCAACTCTCTGGCTTCTCCCCACAACCTGGAGCTGGTAATGCACCCTGTGACTTTCTTCTAATGAAGTTTCCAAGGATCAATCCAGAAATGTGCATCAGAGACGTGGGGCCGATCCTCTGCTGCTTTGCAGTTTGTGTCATCATTCAGAGTGAGTTCAAGGTGGGTAGAAAACGATACGCAGTCCAAGTGCTAGCACTTTACAGCCACTTTGCTTAATGTAAGTGATGACTCGAGAATCAGGCCCGTGGTATGGAAAACCCCCAGGGAGCTCCAGTAACACAACATTTCATTTCACTTTACTTTATTAGTGTCTCAATTTTCATTCATTTGAAATGGAAAGAAATAAACCCAGTCTGCCTTGACACCTGGGGGATCTGAACAAGGCTGATTCTGTTCAAAGCCACTCCATGCTGCTTTACATTCCTCCAATCATTCCTCTCTTGCTCCAAGCCCCAAGTGTCTCTTGCAGCCTGCCCCCCAGCCCTCCTCAGAAAAGCCCCAAATTCCCACTGAAGAGTTTCCACACCTTTGGCAGATTCTCTGGGGCAGGATCTGGTTTGCATTTCAGCCTCTTTGTATTTCCTGAGCAGCAAAGAGCAGAAAGCAGCCAGATCTGCCCAGCTGAGAGTTGCCCTGGGTGGGAATCATTGGCCTATATATCGAAGGTTCTTATTCTCTCCGAAGTTCCAAGCTCATGCCCTAACCACTAGGCCATCAGTGTTTTCCATTCAGATTGTCTGATGGGGCGACGTTAAGTACCAACTATGGAGATTGGTTCTGTGCTATAGATACTGGACCCAGACCACAAACTCGTTGCACACAGACCACCAAACACCCAGATGACAATGCCTCCTCCTCCTTTATCATCAACATAAACCTGCCTGCTATTTCATCAGCAGCACAGGAAGGCAAGGTCTCTTCCCCAAGGAGAGTGCCATCCAAACAGAAAATACACAGCTAGGGATGGACCAGAAAGGTGCATGAATGAACAATGAGGTTATCTTGCATCATGGGAATTCCATTATTTCAGTTAGACTTTTAAAAAAGATTTAAATGATTTCATTTCTCTTTACTTTTCCCTTTCCTAGCCTCAGGCTTCTGCTCTTGGGGCTAGCCTGCTCTGCACTTAAAAGCTTTACAAGCATAGCTGTGTCAGTTAGGAGTGTGGAAATATTACAGGCCCCTTAACCAGCATAGCTGTGCCAGCAAAATCTGTAGTGTAGGTGCAGTTATACATGGGAAAAAAGTCCTTTTCCTGGTATAGGTTATTTCATTCAGGGAACTGGTATAAGCTGTACCAGTAAACACTCATGTTTATACCACTCATGTCTTTTACAGTACTCATGTCTACACTAGTGTGGTTTGCCAGTATAGCTCAGCCTGTACAAATAAACCCTTTCTAGTGTAGACAAGGCCTGAGACTCGGGCCTCTGCCACTGTCATCAAAATCTCAGAGCTTTTGGTGCTATCACAGGGGTATTTGCTGAAAAGGCCCTGGCTTTGGGTGCTAAAACCATGAAAATGACACGGAAGTACAGCTGATCAACAGTTTTCATTCAAAACTTTCTTTTATTTTTTTGACAGAAACAAACTTTTTGTTTTCTGACTGCACACTTCCATGATAACCTTCTGTTTTATTTCAAAAAATTCCTGTTTTTCGTTGGAACGGAGCATTTCAAAATTTTAAATTTTGGGGGGTTTACCACTTTTCTCTCCTTTCCCCCCCTTTATTCCTTGTTACCAGTGAATGCAACATAATCAGTGATGTTGAGAGGTTTGGTTGAGTTTTGGGGTTTGGTTGTTTTTCACTTTCCTGTTTTTCCTTTTCCCACTCTGGAACTTTTCAAAACTTCTTCAACTTGGAAAGATGACAGAACAGCAAAAGGAAAGATGGAACTCTGTAACTGCTGCCATGTCATTTTTCCAGAGTTGGAGAAGCCTGGAAAGTCACAGAGCAGCAGAGTTTGGGTTGCAAAATCCTGGCTATTACTCATTTTGTTGCACTCAGTGGCAAAAGGTGGGGGAGGAAAAAGAAAAGAGGGAAAAAGCCTAAAATTCACAATTTTAAAAACTTAACATTTTTTGGGAAAAAAAAAAAAAAAAAATCACAAATCTGTGTTTTGACTTCAAGCCACTAAGATGACCCACCAGGTGGCAAAAGCTCCCGGCTAAGGATGTGTTCTCCAGTGACACTATGTAAGAAGGCATGACAAATGACCACAGATTCTCAAAGTTACCTGTCAGGCAACGAGAGTGCTCTGGCACAGCCCGGTGCCTGGGTTGCAAGGTGGAACCTCACTCAGGGGTGAGGCAAGCATTTCATCAATCAAAATGGATATGTGAAATAATCCAAAACTGTTTGACTGCTCCAGAAAAGTGACACTTCTGTAGTAATAAGTGTGGCTCTGAATACACTAATGAGCCATGGACCCAATGTAAAGGATGAAGCTAAGGGATGAATGATCATGCCACTGGTGAAGAGACTGTGAAGGAATTTAGCATTCCCTCCACAGAGGGCAGTCCTCAAGCCACAAGGCCAGGCTCTGCAGCTCTTATCAGGAGCAAGGATAGCTAGAAATGGTGGGTTACTATGGCAACAATATCTGTTTGAAAAAGAGAGACTAATAAAAGTAGCGAGAGGGCGAGTGGCTGAAGAATATAGATTTACTTTGAAACAGAGCATCACAGTGAGACGTGACTTGCTCCAGACAACAGAACAAACCATGAGGAGAACATGGGAAATGAATTGAACCAGGCATTCCTGGCAGCAGGAGCCCGTATAGGAGAGAGCTGGTTGTGATGGAAAGGTGCACCTGACAACCTGGTGGGTGCTCGGTGTTGTGTGAGTGTCCCGGGAGCACCACAATGGAGGGGTGTGTGTCCCACACATGGAGTGCCCCCACAGACATGGGTCGCATTGCTTCTTGCCCACTGCACAAGGGCATCTGGCCTTACAGCCACAGGAGGCACGTATGTATGTGCCCTCCTGTCTGAACCAGGCCAGGAGTAAGAGCAAACGGGCACATTGGAGGGGTGAGCAGAAGGAAGAAAACTGACCAAACTCCCAGTGAGTGTGTGTGGGGTGAGGAGGGGGCACAGAGCTCCATCTTCCTGCACAGTCAGAGGGGTCACCCTAAGAGTCTGGGTACTTATCCCAACAACTCAGATCTCTGTGTCTCCAGAGCTGGGCTGGGAGTCTCTGAGGCTTCCTCTGTTTCCCACTGTCATGGGGAGTGTTTTCTCCTCATGTTTCACCACATCTGCTACTTGTTGGAACCAGGAAACAGTGGTGGGACGGGGAGTGGAGCAGTTACCTGCATGGGATTTGAACCCGAAAAGATTTGAGCAAAGGTTCAGGTCAGACTGCCTGTCTCTCCTGCACGAAGCAGCGGGGCTCTGTCCCATCTCCTAGCCCATCCCCCCAGATTGAGGGGCAGAAGGCACAAGTAAGACACTGTGGTGTGGGGGTCTGGCCCAGCTCTAACCTAGAGGATCTCTTAGTGACACCATGGGATGAAGCGTGGTAGGAACAAAGGCTGGAGTTCAGTACCCCTGGGTGTGAGAGGGAAAGACAGGGCAGTGAAGGAAGGAATTCCCTCCCCCAGGAAATGCTGGGGTCCTCTGTTAAAATTAGCAGCAGGTCCCCCCAGCACTCAATGCCTTGGAAGGTGCAGTCAGCCTGAGACAGCCTGTTTTCCTGACATTCAAGGAACTAGTGGGCAGTAGATCACCCCAAGGTGCAGTGAGGGGAGGGGTAGTAGGTCACCTGAGGCTCAAAGACTTTGGGGGCAGGAGGATCACCCTTGGACTCAGATGCTGGTGGACAGGGAGGTCACCCTAAGCTTGGGAAACTGATGGGAAAGGGAGGTCACCCTGGGACTGGGGGGGCTGGCGGGAAGGGGGAGGTCACCCCGGGACTGGGGGGGCTGGCGGGCAGGGGGAGGTCACCCCGGGACCGGGCCGGCTTGTGGGTGGGGTGGGTCCATTCTTCCCAATTCTCCCCAGCCACATGGCCAACATGTGTCATGCCCTGGGGCCCCACCGCCCTCTCTGATAATCATGTCAAAAGGAAGCCACCCCTTCTCCGTGGGAGAGGCAGAGCAACTAGTTCTTCCTGCTGTTACTGAGGCCTGGTCTACGCTATGGAGTTAGGTTGACCTAACTCTGTAAGCATCTACACCAGGGATCTCAAACTCAAATCACCATGAGGGCCACATGAGAACAAGTACATTGGCCCGAGGGCCGCATCACTGAAACCTTTTCATACAACGATACAAAAGTATAGTCAAAAATGAAAAAAATGAAGAGTAATATAGTATGCTATTAAAAGCCAATGTATTAACTTTTTAAAACTGTAATGTGAAGAGGGGTTTTAATAAAATATAAACACCTGTAACTATTCCTTATGTGGTCAGTAACACTGATGATGATCTACACTAACAGTCTATCAACATAGCTGTAATGGCAGGAACTTTTAAAAGTAACTATTTATACAAGATACGTTGTCACTTTTAACAAACATTCTCCCCAACTACTCACAGCAAAGAATTATACATGCTGAACTTCATACCTCAGACTGCTCTTCTAGTCCATGAGGCCCCGCCCATGCCCTGCCTCTTCCCACCCCTTCCCCGCCCCTATTCCACCCCCTTCCCCATATCCCCGCCCCGGCCCTGCCTCCTCCCCTGAGCATGCCGCATGCCCGCTCCTCCCCCCTCCCTCCTGGAAAGTCCTAAGCTGTTTGGCAGCAGGAAGCGCTGGGAGGGAGGCGGAGGAGCAGGGACGCGGCGCCCTCGGGGGGGTGTGGAGAAGGAGGGACGGGGGGTGAGGGGAGCTTGGCTGTCAATGGAGCCGGCGCATATGGTGGGCTGCAGGAAATAACTCTGTGGGCCGCATGCAGCCCGCGTGCCGCGTGTTTGAGACCCCTGAGCTACAATAGCATGTCGCTCCCGCCAACATAAGTCGCCCAGTACACTGACCTAATAACTCCACCTCTGTGAGAAGTGTAGCGCTTAGGTCGATGTAGTTAGGTCGACGCAGTGTCCATGTAGACGCTCTGAGCTGTCAGCCCCGGCAGTAGGGCTGCAGTCTGTCAGTGCCTGGTGAGGATGTTCATCACCGACAGGAGCGTGAAAAATCGATTCAATTACTGCATGGGCTCTATGTTGATGTAACTTACATTGACTTAATTTTGCTGTGTAGACTTGCCCAGAGTGCTTGGTTTTCTGGGCGTGTGATTCTCCACACCAGAGCAGCACACACCATTTCTACAGCATCATTTGTGTCAGGGCTTTGCCCTCTTTCTCTGTGTGCGCATTGTCTGCACAAAGACAGCCAGTGTCGCCAACTCTCCGATTTTATTGCAACTCACACAATATTTGGGGGGGTTCGTCAAGCTCCTGCAATCAGGTGATCGTGAGAGAATCTCAGCTTTCATATAATAAAAAAGAGGAAGTTTCTAGCCCTCAAGCTTGTTAAAAAAGGCTTAAAACTTGACCTGAGTGCACCCTAACGGGTCAAGCACTAGAAAGCAAATGGAAACGCTGTCTAGTATTTAGAAAACCTCATGATTTTGAAGCCAGTTTGATGGTTTTGGGGATCCCGGCTCCTGACATGTGACTGCAATGCTGTAGTCATTTCCTCACAGCGATTAGCTTTCCAGAATTCCCCCCTCGTGTCGTGGCAAAGGCCCGCTCTTGGCAGGAGCTGTTCAGCAGTTGGTTGTGAGCAGTTGGATGTGAGCTGGATTGATCAGTCCCATGATGTGTTCCCGTCACTTCCCTGGAAATACGCAGTTCCCACATGCGGAAGTCATGCTCCCCAGCTAGCAGTTCCCTCTCCACGAATGACTCCCAGGACCTAGCTTCACCCAGCTGGGCCCGAGAACATCCCTGCTAGACAATGTCTAACCTGTGTGTCTGCAGGAGGGTCGCATGGCCAGGTGCCAGCATGGGCTGGCCAATTCAATAACTATTCAACTGAGTGGCCTTGGGCCTGTCTGTTACTATAGTGCAGGGTGGGTCTGCATAAAGCCCTGGG
>NW_020664543.1:24249455-24300807 GCF_002925995.2 Terrapene triunguis
GGGGCAGGGCAGGGTGGTTCTTTCAATTCAATTGAATCAACATTTTCTAACAGAAAACGCTTCTAACGAGCTCTAGTAAATCGTGCAGCGAGGAGGTAAGGGAAAGTGGGGATAAGACAAAATGGAAAGATAAACGTCCACCACGGGGAAGCCGTCATCTCCTGGGGCAAGTGCTCAGCTCCTATTTAGACCCCTGACCTGAGTGGCCGGATTTTCCAAAATGGCCAGCACCCAGCGCCTTCCTCTGGAAGCAGTGAATCCCTTGCCCCTGAGAACAGTGGAGAGCCCTGGAAATCTGGGCCAAACAGGAAACAGGTAGGCTCTGGAGAAAAGGAGATCCGGGAACTAGGAACGAGGGTGCATCATGGGAGATGTGGTCTGACCAGGAAGTCCAGCCTATAGACGAGAATAAGAGCCTGAGACACCCAAACTACAACTCCCATGAGGCACTGGAGCAGCATTTCAAAATCAAAATATTTCAGTTTTCAATTTTTCACCAAAAAGTTAACATTTTCCAAGGAAAAGTCCCATTTGCCAACTAACTCCGGTTCTTCCTGTAGCTTTGTTGTGCGGCATTGAACAAGAATGCTTTTCAGTGCTGGGTGAACTTTTCCCTATCTACCTTGCAAAGGTTCCGCAAGTTTAATCATTGATTGTTAGAACAAGTTGAGGTCTTTAAGTGAAAGGCAAATCCCAAGGTTTTCTTCCATTAATCAGAGCAATTTACAGAAAACAACACTTCGAAAGGTTATTAAAGACAGTTTGTAACCTCTATTGTCTACAGTTAAATTGGCCTTTGAAAAATAATAGGACAAATTGCTTCAGATACTATGAAAAATTAAATCTTACCAAGAATCCTCTGTGTGGTGATTTGTCCCCCATTCCATGACTGCTAGTCCCATCACACGCCATACTGTCTCAAACAGAATGATGGGGAATTGGCAGCAACATCTCATTCTGGCTGTGTGGATGGATGTTTTCAGCCTTGTCACGAAGTCTGTCACTGCTCTGTCAGCCCCCCCACGAACTGTATTAGCACCATATCTCTTGGTCTTAAAATGCCTCTGCCAATAGCCATCTCTGTCTAAAATACTCCTGTGGGGAAGTTGGAAAAGGCCTCCCTCACTGTCCTCACAGAGTGAGGCCTCCACACTCGGCATGGAAACAATCACACTGAGAGACGACAAGCGAAATATTATTTCTCAGCCCTGGGACTTTCTACCAGGCATTCCCTCTGCCCCACAGCCCAGCAAACCAGCCCACCCTGCAACACCACTGCAGCTTCCGCCTCGTAGCAGCCATCTTCCTTTTCTGTCCCCACAGTACCTGCTCCACCTTCCGGCTCCTCGCGGCAAGCTCTCAGGGTTGTGCCATTGCCTCTCAGGATACAGACCTGATGAAATCCCTTCTGCACGGACTGGGTCCAGCTTCATTTCCTTCACACTTTTAAAGTTCATTATGAGCAAAAGGCTGATGTTCATTGAAAAGGCACAGCCTGCCCTGCCTGGAGCTGGCCAGCCCCAACTAATTAGCCTGCCTGCCACATCTCAGAAGAGGTGTGGGACTTAATTAGCTACCTGCAGAGGGGCTGATGCCCTATAAAAGAGCAGCAGGTGGCTGCTACCTGCAAGGTCAGTGAGTGGGATTACAGCGCTCTCCAGGCAGGGAGGCCCTGAATTAGCTGGGGAAAGGCTGCAGGACCATACAGGCAGCGGAGAGGCCTGATGCCTTGCAGAGGAAGGAGCTGCTGCCAGAATCCAGAGACTTTTGTTTAGGGACTTCTAAGTTTTGTCAGGGCTTTGAGGTAAGAGCCTTGAAACCATTGTGCAAGTGCTCCTTTTGGAATGCTTCAGTAAATGGAGATACACTGCAGTTAAGTAGCGAGTTCAGCTTCTCCTTGACTGGGCTGTTAAAGTGACCTTGTTGTTGAGGGGGAAACTGAGGCAGGCCATAGCAGGGCCACAGTTACAAGGGGGTGCCTGGGAATTGGGGGTGCCCCTTTCACAATCATATGAGCATTACTGCTGGGAGGAAAAACTGGTTACAGGGTGATCAATATACAAGAGTATGAATATGATGGCCTAGCAGGGTGTCCTTGCATCCATTTGCTGTGAGTCTGTTCTTAGGTGAATTTATCCATCCCATCCCAGGTGAGTTAATCTGTGGGGCTGGGCATCAAGGCACCTTGGAGGCTTTCAGGTTGCTGATTTTGCTGTGTTTTCTACTTCAGAAGCTATAACAAACTACTTCACCTAAGAGCTGCCTACTATCAAAGCCACAAGGTGTGCGCAAATAGAACATGTTCTACCCATTCTTATGGATGCAGTCCCAGAAGAAGCATTTCCTTTCCTGGATTGGCACATAAGGAAGCGGTGACGGTTGTAGAGGGCTTCTTAGACGTAGGGTTGATTGGCTCTGATGAGCCTCAAGTGGAACAGGGGCTCTGAGAGTTCTGTCTTGTCCTCCTTTCCTTTTTTTATCACTAGACTCTTGTGGCATTATTGAGAGTAGTCCTAGGAGACGACGAATCAATGATACTGTGGGACTCCACTCACCTACCGTAGTTATATCTGTGCTTATCTATCACAGAGCTCTAATAGATAAGAGAGGCTTGTGAATAATGGTTGCTAGTCTCCTGATTTAGAGACAGGGGAATAGCACGTGGTGGAAGGTAAATTGTCAGGAGCTGCAGTTAGCCACTGGCTGATGGGTTTGAGAATTACTATACAGGCTACGAATGGTCACAAACATGGACTACATCACAGCAATGTGGGAAGTGACTTCTAGTTTGTCAGAGGCCCTGCCCTCAAAAGCTCACATCAAGGGGCTGTTCCAGGGCATCACCTGGCTTAGCCTTTGTCCTTTCGGGGCCTAGTAGCCTTTCAGCTTTGGTGTGGAACAACGTTGTCAACATCCTACAACCCTCCCTTGGCAATCAGGAAATTGTAATGGCTCACTCACCCATCCATTGCATAATGTTCTACTAAGCTCCTTCCTCCTGGTGCGGGTGGCCATGGGGCATCTCTAAGGCAGCAGGATTCCTCTGAGGGCAATTAACATAGAGACAGATGCTTGGAGAGAGTCTGCGATTGCTCCTCCTTGTGAATGAAGAAAGCAGTTTAGTTCTCAGCTCTGGCATAGTGCTTGGATCCCACAGAGGGGGAAGAGCGAGCGAGGGACTGCCAGTTCTAATATTACAAATACACATCACATGGCGAGGGTGGATTTCAGACTCTGTGAATGCTGTGCAGCTCGCTGTTCCCCTGTCTGAGCACTGGAGGGCATGGCATCTGCTGCAGTTTCTTATCTCCCACTCCTCCCTTCAGCGCTGAATGATTTCTGTTGTATGGGCTCGTCCCTGCTTCCCTTGTGAATAGAGCTGTTCAGGGAGATCGGGCTGTCTCCACTCAAACCTGGGAGAGCCTTTTCCCTGGAAGGGCAAGGCTGGCTAGCCCAGTGCATTGCTGCTGGGCTTGAGGCATGTCCTAGACTGCCCATCCTGCTTTGTAAGAGACGCTCTTCCCCAAACACACTCCTTGTATTTGTCTGCCGGGGTCACTTGGGCTTTGAGACTGAGGAGAAAATGATCCCCTGCAGTATCACACCTCCTCCCACAGAGTCACACCTCCTGTTCCCTGGCAGTGTTATTTCCACTAAACGCTCCTGCTCACAGCTTTGCCTCTTCTCCAGCCATCAACTTTATTTACACCAATGGCAGGCCTTAATGGTCAGAAGGCCCAGAGCAGCCTCTGCCTGTGTATTTGTGGACACGGCTTGTCCTGTTAGAGGGCTCTGCCTATAGCATCTACAGCGATGAGCTCTCTTCTGACACCCGGGCAGTTGAATTCTGTTCTCAGTCACCTCTGGGGAAGCCAGTGGGGTTGCATGGGGTGTAATTGAGAACAGACCAGACTCCCTAATTCTAACATCTCAGGGGCTCTTGTGGGCAATTCGGTGGGTACCAAACGCTGACCATTTACCCGGGGTACAAAAGGCAAACTTGGCAGGAGACTTCGTGTAAGCCTTGGAATGGGTCTTCCCTCCTGACACACTGCTGGGCCCTCTGCAGTTTGCCCTGGCATGTACGAGTGCTGAGAGGGACCCTCCTGGGGCTGAATTGCCTCACAGGGAAAAATGTTACTCAGGGTTAGTTGGTTCCAGACATAGCTCTGCCCTGGGATCCGCACACAGGGCTTGAGAGGAAGGGTCTGATGTTGTCCTAAGGGCTGAGTGCCATGGGGCAGTGCCAGTGGGCCCTGCCCTGGCTCTGTGAAGCCTGCACAAGCCTCTGTGTACTATGCCAGTGGACCATAAATTTTGCACAGGCCCAGAAGTCATTTCGGGAAGGGCAGATGTTGAAGTGGGATTGTTTCCTCATTGACTTTGACTCCAATTCATCAGCTCCCTCTGGGCAGGTGGAATTGGTGGGCAAGGCCCCACCTCCTGACTGCGCACAGCACTGCAACTGCCCCACGCAGCACCAGGCAGGCCAGGTTTGCATACAGCCAGCCTCTCCAAGGCTCTTGGCAGCTTCCGCCACCAGCAGCAGCCAAGGCCAGTGGGGCGCTACCTGCTTGTGGGGCCTTTCATGTCCCAGGCTCCCCAGTTGCTTTACAAATAGAAATGTAGTTGCTGTACCAGGCAGCTTCCCCACTGCCATGCAGCCCCATCCAGCATGGCACAGGGCAACCAGAGAGCAGGGGTTGTGAGCTGGGGACACTAGGACAAGCGCTGCTTTTCCAGAGAGTGCCCAGGGAACAGCACTGCTTGCACAGCACAGACAGGGCCTTGGCAGTTTGGTCTCCTCCCAGCGACACCCCTCCTGTCACAGAGTGAGGCTGCATCCAGCTGCTCTAGGCCCCTCCTCCTCCTGGGCACCTGCCTGATCGCTGGGTAGGCTGTGTTCCCGCACTCCCCTGTGTGCAGTGACTGCACTCTTAGGCACTCCACTGGGGCAGGAGGAGGGGGGCCAGGGCCCTCGCTGCAGTGCACCAATCAGACATGGAGCAGGGGTGTGATCTCCCCACCAGGGACTAGCAGTGCGGAGCTCCAGGAGGCCTTGTGCCTGCTGAGTGTGAATCTCTGCTGGAGGTCCCTGCTGGCCCCAGTGCAGGGCTGGAGCTAGAAGGCACAATCAGCCCCTACAAAGGTGCATGGAGCTCAGTGAATGGAATTCAAAAGGTGCCATCTCAGACACCACTGCCGGGGCTGGCTCTGTTGACTTGGGATGGGGAGCATGCCCAGGAGAAATGGGCACTATCAAGAGCTTCCTGAGCTCTGCAGAGACATCGCAGGATTCTGCCCCATATCTCCTGCCCCCCAAGTTTGCCCCCTGCTTGCAGGGTCTTTTCTCCCCCAAACCCTCCTTGTCCTGGGGTGGGGGGGTTGGCTAGGAGCTTCTGCCCAGTTAAAGACAAGGTGCTGAAGCCAGTTTCCAGTGCCTGACCTAGTCCTAGGATCACCCTCAGCAGTCAGCATGGGTGAGAGCAGGGACAGAAGAGATCAGCTGGAAGCAAGTCCCCTGAGTGTTGGTTGATCCACAGCCAAATGGTGTTGTTGGCCCTGAACTCTGCAATGAGCCCAACCAAACCTGGAGATCCAAGCACCCCAGAAGTTGGATCTGAGCCTGGCCTCTGTGCTCAGGCCCATCTCTAACTGAACCTAGCAGTCTGCACCACAGGCAATGGTGCTTGCACAGCCATCTGGGCTCAGCCCATTGTTCCTGGGCAAACTCACAGCCCCAAATACCTGACACTTCACTCCTGCAGAATCCTGGGACCTGCGTTGTTCTGGCCCAAGGAGAGCACTTTAGCTCTGTGTAGGAAGGGGAACAGGTGGTTTCTCCTTGCAGGCTGGAGGAGGAAGTGGATGTAGACTCAGGAGATATAACTGTGGGTTCGGGGATGCAGCTATCTCAGGCTCACAGCTGTGCTAGCCCAAGAGCAGGGAATTTGGCGTGCTGCCAAGGCTTCCAGAACTGATTCTAGGGCAATTGTACAAAGTGTGTAAGTGACGTGGGTCCAGTCTGGGAAAGGAAGAATGAGCTTCTGGGCTTAATGTGCAGGCCCCTTAACCTTTACACCACAGGAAGCTCCTGGTAATCCTCAGATCCAGGTCCCAGTCCTTGCCTGGGGGTTAGCTGGGCTCAGCTGCCTAGAGTCAGTAAAATGGGTCACTTCTCCTTTGAGTTTCCAGGGACAACAGGGAACACTGTGCTTTCACTGCTGCTCTCAGCCTAGTAGAGACGTTTACGGAGGGGCGCTCTCCGATTCAGCCGTGCACATACCCCTCCTGCCAGTGACATGCAATCAATGCTCGCCAGCTACAGGCATTTGGTGTTATCAGTTAATACTGCTAGTGCAGTAACATGGAGAGGACTCAGCCAGGTGAGGCCCCCATAGTGCCGGGTGCTGCACACGCATACAGTAAGAGATGGTCCCTGCTCCAGAGAGCTTGCAGACTAAAGGACAAGACACAACACAAAGAAGCCAGCTGGAGTGGCAGAGGTGGGGTATCATAGAAGATTAGGGTTAGAAGAGACCTCAGGAGGTCATCTAGTCCAACCCCCTGCTCAGAGCAGGATCAACCCCAACTAAATCATCCCACCCAGGGCTTTGTCAAGCCGGGCCTTAAAAACCTCTAAGGATGGAGATTCCACCACCTCTCTAGGTAACCCATTCCAGTGCTTCACCACCCTCCTAGTGAAATAGTTTTTCCTAATATCCAATCTAGACCTCCCCCACTGCAACTTGAGACCATTGCTCCTTGTTCGGTCATCTGCCACCACTGAGAACAGCCAAGCTCCATCCTCTTTAGAACCCCCCTTCAGGTAGTTGAAGGCTGCTATCAAATCACCCCTCACTCTTCTCTTCTGCAGACTAAATAAGCCCAGTTCCCTCAGCCTCTCCTCATAAGTCATGTGCCCCAGCCCACTAATCATTTTCGTTGCCCTCTGATGGACTCTCTCGAATTTGTCCACATTCTTTCTGTAGTGAGGGGGGCCCAAACTGGACACAGTACTCCAGATGTGGCCTCACCAGTGCCAAATAGAGGGGAATAATCACTTCCCTCAATCTGCTGGCAATGCTCCTATTAATGCAGCCCAATATGCTGTTAGCCTTCTTGGCAACAAGGGCACACCGTTGACTCATATCCAACTCCTCGTCCACTGTAATCCCCAGGTCCTTTTCTGCAGAACTGCTGCTTAGCCAGTCAGTCCCCAACCTGAAGCAGTGCATGGGAGTCTTTCATCCTAAGTGCAGGACTCTGCCCTTGTCCTTGTTGAACCTCATCTGATTTCTTTTGGCCCAATCCTCCAATTTGTCTAGGTCACTCTGGACCCTATCCCTATCCTCCAGCATATCTACCTCTCCCCCCAGCTTAGTGTCATCCACAAACTTGCTGAAGGTGCAATTCATCCCATCATCCAGACCATTAATTAAGATGTTGAACAAAACTGGCCCGAGGGCCAACCCCTGGGGCACTCCACTTGATACCAGCGGCCAACTAGACATTGAGACGTTGATCACTACGTGTTGGGTCCAACAATCTAGCCAGCTTTCCATCCACCTTATAGTCCATTCATCCAATCCATACTTCTTTAACTTGCTGGCACGAATACTGTGGGAGACCATATCAAAAGCTTTGCTAAAGTCAAGGTATATCATATCCACCACTTTCCCCATATCCACAGAGCCAGTTATCTCATCATAGAAGGCAATCAGGTTGGTCAGGCATGACTTGCCCTTGGTGAATCTATGTTGACTGTTCCTGATTACCTTCCTCTCCTCCAAGTACTTCAAAATGGATTCCTTGAGGACCTGCTCCATGATTTTTCCAGGGATTGAGGTGAGGCTGACCGGTCTGCAGTTCCCTGGATTCTCCTTCTTCCCTTTTTTAAGGGATATGTGCACTATATTTGCCTTTTTCCAATTGTCCGAGACCTCCCCCGATCGCAACAAGTTTTCAGAGATAATGGCCAATGGCTCTGCAATCACATTAGCCAACTCCCTCAGCACCCTCGGATGCATTGCATCCAGCCCCATGGACTTGTGCATGTCCAGCTTTTCTAAATAGTCCTTAACCTGTTCTTTCACCATTGAGGGCTGCTCACCTCCTCCCCATACTCTGCTGCTCTGTGTAGCAGTCTGGGAGATGACCTTGACTGTGAAGACCAAGGCCAAAAAACCCCCAAAAGAGTATTTCAGCTTTTTCACATCATCTGTCACTAGGTTGCCTCCCCCATTCAGTAAGGGTCCCACACTTTCCCTGACCTTCTTCTTGTTGCTAACATACATGTAGAAACCCTTCTTGTTATCCTTAACATCTCTTGCTAGCTGCAACTCCAATTGTGCTTTGGCCTTCCTGATTACATCCCTGTATGCTCTAGCAATATTTTTATACTCCTCCCTAGTCATCTGTCCAAGTTTCCATTTCTTGTAAGCTTCCTTTTTGTGATTAAGCTCACCGAAGATTTCTCTGTTAAGCCAAGCTGGTCGCCTGCCATATTTTCTATTCTTTCTGCATATTGGGATGGTTTGTTCCTGCGCCCTCAATATGGCTTCTTTAAAATACATCCAGCTCTCCTGGATTCGTTTCCCCCTTATATTAGCCTCCCAGGGGATACTGCCCATCAGTTCCCCGAGGGAGTCAAAGTCTGCTTTTCTGACGTCCAGGGTCCATATTCTGCTGCGCTCCTTTCTTCCTTTTGTCAGGATCCTGAACTCGACCATCCCATGGTCACTGCTGCCCGGGTTGCCACCCACTTCTGCTTCCCCTAAGAATTCTTCCCTGTTTGAAGCAGCAGGTCAAGAGGAGCCCCAGGCTGGTTCCTCCAGCACTTGCACCAGGAAGTTGTCCCCAACATCTCCAAAAACTTCCTGGGTTGTCTGTGCACTGCTATATTGCTCTCCCAGCAGATGTCAGGGTGATTGAAGTCCCCCACGAGAACCAGGGCCTGTGATCTGGAAACTTCTGTTAGTTGTCTGAAGTAAGTCTCGTCTACCTCATCCTCTGGGTCTGGTGGTCTATAGCAGACGCCCACCATGACATCACCCTTGTTGCTCTCGTCTCTAAACTTAACTCTAGACTCTCAACGGGCTTTTCTCCAGTTTCATACTGGAGCTCTGAGCAATCATACTGCTCTCTTACATACAGTGCAACTCCTCCACCTTTTCTCCCCCGCCTGTCCTTCCTGAACAGTTTATACCCATCCATGACAGTACTCCAGTCATGTGAGTTACCCCACTGAGTCTCTGTTATTCCAATCACATCATAGTTCCTTGACTGTGCCAGGACTTCCAATTCTTCCTGCTTGTTTCCCAGGCTTCTTGAATTCATATACCGGCACCTAACATAACTAGCTGATTGCCCTACTTTCTCGGTATGAATCAGGAGGCCTTCCCTGTTGCACCCTCCTCCTTGTGTTTCCTACCAGTATCCCGCTTCCCCATTTACCTCCGGGCTTAGGTCTCCATCCCCTGGAGAACCTAGTTTAAAGCCCTCCTCAGTAGGTTAGCAAGCCTGCCTGCGAAGATGCTCTTCCCGCTCTTCATTAGGTGGATCCCATCTCTTCTTAGCCATCCTTCTTCCTGGAACAACATCCCACGGTCGAAGAATCCAAAGCCCTCTTGGTAACAATATACTCAGCTGTGTGCTATTCTTAGTCAATCAGGAGCAGTGATCTGGAGATGTCACCTGGTTTGTTCAGTTCTGCAGAGTGCGATGAGTTTAACAGGCCTAATCCTGTCTGCTCATGTTTAGATGGCATGTAGGAATTCTATGTTAACAGCTGATTTAATGATCCTGGCTACTGGGGATAGATGTATGGTGGGTCTGACTTTCCTGTGTGAGTTCATTTGGGCTCTTCTGTGGCACAGGTACCCAGATGATCAAAGATACTGAGCTGTCAAAGTTCTCTGATGGTTTAAAAAAAAAAAGTAAAACTCAGAAAACTTGATAAGAACTAGAGTTTGCCTTCCTGAGAGACATAGGAAAGAAAAGAAATAGGTTTCTCAACTAGAGTTTGCATACACATCCTTAGTGCTGTGCTTTCGCACGCATACATGCACTCTCATCCAGGTGCGCGCGCACACACACACACACACACCTGTCTACACTCACGCACCCCCATGCACACACAGATTCTCAGTAGTGGAAACCCAGGCTGTCTGTTCATTTCGGGCCTTGCTTCATTCTAGTTGTACATACACGGCCCCAGCTTTGTTGTAAGTTTCCACACGACACTTGTGAACACTGGTTTAACATAAATGTTAGAGTGGTACTTGATGAAGCTAATGAAATATTTACCTTTGAGCAGCTGTAAGATCATTAATGTTTCACTGTCGGCTGCCAGCCGGCCCTTTCCCAATTTATGCACTTGAAGTGTTTCTGAGACTGATTGCACTGGTCCCTTGTAAATCTGGATCCCCTGCTTCTTTGGGATACCTTTGCATTGGCAAATGGCACCCCCATGCTGTAGGCACCAGAGCCCCGTGTGGGGCAGAGATGATGGTGAATGGGAATGTTAAGTTGTGAACTCCAGACTTATTTGTTTGGCACCAAATGGTGATCTGTGTCTGCCCTGAGGGGCAGAACCCTCAGCCTGGACTGCAGAGGAAAAGTGGAATCATGAGGAGCAGATCCCCTCAGAAGCATCTGCATAGCCGCTGTGCAGTCATCTACCCCAGCAGAGGGGAGGGGGGAGGAGGGGAGTGGCAGAAGGGGAGATTATAAAGCCACCAATACCAGCACCATATAATCCAATAACAGAGCTGTCAGGAGGGAATGATGGGCCAGCCATCTTGACTTCGAGATGCATGTTTTCACTTTGATTTGCTTGCAACCCTTTCTAACTGTATTCCTTTTACTTGGCCTTACTTGACTTATGTCCTACTGTTAATACTTTTGTTTTATTTTTACTATAACCCAACTCAGTGCTGTGTTTGAAGGGAAGGACATATTTACCCCAGTGAAGTGAATAAGCTGTGATGTGCTTTTCTGTCTTCAGAGGAACAAACCAACCATATTATTTCTCTGAACTGTCCAGGAGAGGGCTGGACATTACAGAGCACACAGTTTTAGGAACATTTGGGCCTGGGAGTGTGTTGGGGCCACCCTGCAAGTGGTAACCCAGGCTGGTGGAGGCCAGGGTGTCTGACTGGTGCATTGCTGGTAGGCTGCTGGAGTCCGACTTGCTGGACCAGGGCTGCAGTTATACAGGGACATTCAGGGTGTGACCTGTGTGCTTGTTTCTGACTGTGAAAATTCCAGGCAGGGAACTGCTGTAGCAAAGCCTTTCAGGCACCCAGGGTTACAGGGCAGGCAGTGACTCAAACCCTGACTGGGGTCTGGATTGCACACCAAGACAGTCACCTCCCAGAGAGTGAAGAGATGAGTAAGATCTCAGATGACCAGTGGGCCTAAAAGCAGTGTGTGGGGTGCTAAGGACTCAGGAGATGTGGTGAGATGTAAATCACTGTAGAACAGGCTTCCACCTTCTACATCAAATCCATCCACAGAGCAGGTGCTGACAGAGCAGCCTATCAATCGGAGTCTGCCACCTGGAACATGGTTACTCCTTTATCATTAAAAACAGAACCCACACCTGGGGACTCTCAGTTCAGCCAAACCCCACTGAGTCCATGGCTGGGAGCCCAGGGAGAAGCTCGTTCATGGGCTTGATTTGTTGGATGTTGCTCGTCTTACTGGACTGTAAGCTCCCGAAGGCCGATATGTGTTCTGCTCCTTGTGTGCTGCTCTGAGAACTCTGCAGTGCTCACTAAATATCTTATAATAATAACGAGATTGAAAGAATGATTGTGAACTGTCTAAAAGGCTCAAGTGCAGATAGGACAATCAGAGGATCCCAGAGAACTTCAGGTGACAGGCACAGCCGAGAAAGGAGAAGTCAAACTAAAACACAGGCAGGATACAGAGAGCAAATTCCCTGGCTGGAGTTGAAACAGGCTATTTTGGGTTTGGGATGGGTCAGCAGGTAAATTTGTATTGCTGTAAACTTGGCACAAGGGCCTTTTGGGGACACGGAGCAGGAAAAAGAAGAGGAGTTTGGGGATGACGATAGGAAGAATGTCTGCTGAAAGAGATGCTTCTAATAACCAAGGGAAGGGGCAGACATGAGGATGACAAACAAGGAGAGAGGCAGTGACACAGAGAGTGGTTGGCTGGGAATACAGGGCCCAATGACGCCCTGTCCATCTTTAGTTTTAGGTAGTTAAATTAAAAGGAATTGATGAAAATGTTGTGCTGTGTGGTCATCACCTCCTGCACTCACACGGCTCCTATGCTCCTGATTTGCTAGACACACGATCCGGGGGGGGGGGCTTCTTACTGTCACAGTGGCAAGCAGGCTTCACCTGGGAAACCCCCTCAGGCACCAAGACCATCCGATTCATTCAGGGAAGGAGGGAAATATCTGCTTCAAATCTATGAGCTTTTGGAGGCTTTTCAGAACATTTGATATTGTGTGTGTGTCAGGACTGTGCTGGCTAGCACCCCAAAGGGCTGTGTGCATTGTGGAGATCCCATGGAGTCCCCAGAGAGATCCTTTAGTTGCATTTAATTGTTGCTTTCTCCAGTCAAATGCTCGGAGAAGCTGCACAAACACTTTTCTCTCCAGTTCTGGCCTGAGAGTGACATTCTTCTCCTTGACCTATTTGCTTATTACCTCTGCAAATATGACTGTGATTAAGGAATTTTCCTGAGTAATTACTATGGCATTAGCAATTCAGCCAGAAAACATCCTTAAAAGCAACTTGGCAAGGGATCTGCCCCAGAACGCAGCTTGTTGTCCAGCTGCGGGCTGTGAGGGTAGGTGCATGATCCCCTCCACTTTCAGGCAGATAAGGAGTGACTCCCAGCCTTGGCAAGAGCACACGGCTTCTTCAGGGCCAGCCAGGGAGAGGGACCCCTGGGGTTCAGCTGGCACTGGCTCATGTTACTGCTACAATGGTGCCCGTGAGTGAGTCTGGCGTGAATGCCCGACAAATGGGTTAAATCCTCTCTTCTTGATGAAAAGCGCCTACTAAGCCCCGGAGTTGCGCAGCAGGAGAGAACAATGACACATTCCTTACAAAGGGATTCAGGGGAGCTGCTCTCCCTGTGTCAGCCCCTCCCTGCACTGGCATGGCCGTGTCCACTGCATGGGAAAGTGACTCAGGTGAGGTCAGGTGATGGCTTTACTTCTCCTGGTCTCTGCTGGGGGGCACCTTTCAGCCCCACTGCTGCTTTACGGAAGCTGCCTCAGAGAGAAGCTAAAGCAGCACCCGCTCTTTGGGTGAGCTGGACTCAGCACCTTCATACAATTGGAGATGCAGCCACTTTGCTTTGGCACAGGCTACTTCCCCATAGAGGGCTCATCACAGGCAGTGGATTGGGCTACTTGCCCAAATACAAACTTGCCTTGACCCTTGGGTGCATACTCAGTGGCTGGCCCAAGCCACAGCCTATGCGACCCAGCTGCACTGCTACTTGAGCAGAGGTAGCGCTGGTACATCTACAAAAGCTGGCAGTCACACCTCCGAGCTCAAATGTGGACATACCCTCAGACTACGGGAGTTGTAAAAGGCTGGGAAGTGGCTCTGAAATTGTACACGTGATATTCTTTCTGGAGTTGGCTAAGCATGCGAGTGTACACCACCACCTGGAACTTGCTGAATCTTACAGTGCAAATTGAAGCATTCCTTGAAGAGGGCAGAGAGAAGGTGGCATGGGCAACCTTTTTTTTAAAATCCTTTTTGTCCTTTAATAGTGTTCAATGGAATTCTGTGGTGACAAAGAATGGGTTAGAAAAGGAGAAGAGCTTGTACATTTCATCAACTCTGGGGTTGGCAGAGTAAAGGTATGTGTGTTAACAAGCCATATTAGGGCATTGCTGAGAGAGAGGTTAGAGTCTAGGTTGCACGGGCAATCTTAACTGTGTATCTCCTGGCTTTCAGAAATTTGAGTTATGCTCAACTTGGCATTCTGCAAGAGGAAGACATATCAGCAAGCAACCTTACTTCTGTGTTAACGAAGTTTGTTGCTATTGAATTGCCTAATTTTTTTTTAAATAGGAGAAGATATGTTGTTGGTAAAAGTCTGTAGTCATTTAGTCACTTGTACATATCACGTCTTGCAATTAGTACACCTAGTGAGCTCCCCTGCCATGCACATCAGCTGTACTGGTTATTTCAGTCCCCCTTAATGTAATCCTTTGGTTGTCCACTTCCAGTTAGTTACAGTGCTGCTGCCATTCTGTTGGCATCTCTGTTCAGATTCTGTGATTCTGTGAAAGTAT
Organism: Terrapene triunguis; assembly: GCF_002925995.2. NCBI lineage: Eukaryota > Metazoa > Chordata > Testudines > Emydidae > Terrapene > Terrapene triunguis. The sequence goes on from NW_020664543.1 coordinate 24,263,752, forward strand.
CTCGTGAGGCCCTCCCTGGTGTACTCAGTGTTTGTAGGGGAATTCTACCTGGTGCGCCTGCCTGGTGTTGTAGCAGAGAAGCAGCATTGTGTCTCTGTACCTGGCATTGAGTGTTCAATTCTTTATTAATAAGATGTCAAATAACTCTGCTCAATCGGTTTATTAAACATAGAAAATCAGCACAAATAGAGAGTTTCAGACACTGCCAATCTCTGGGGAGCCATCTTGCAGCAGTTAATCCATCCCAAAAGTGAGTTTACTTCTGCTCATATTTATAACCCCTTTGTTTACAACAGAGAATTTCCCAGATTCTCCTTGGCTTAGCACAGACCTTTCATCCCATTTTCTTATCTAGTTCTGTACCTGTTTTTTCAGGTTACAGAGACCATCTGCACCAATTATTTCTAGCATCTTAACTAGTTAAAGACACCTGTACCAATTATCCCTAAAAGCCAACCAGCCCTTCCTAGCACACTGGTTCTGTTTGGCATGCTTCTGACAGGTTCAGCATACACAGACAACAAAGGTTAGATACCGTTCACCTGCTCATACATTTCCACAATAAAGCTTAGCATGAATACAAAGCATGCTGGGACTGCAGGTCACAGTTAGGCCAAAGCTTTCTAGGCATTAGAACTATATGATAGTGGCAAACACTGGAGAGTGCAGGAGAGCACCAGGCGTATGCACCCTACTGGCTCCTGGAGCATTCAGCAGCAGAGCACAGGAACGCAGGATTTGCCAGGCTAAAGTCAGGTCAATAGTGCATCTAATCTGGGATCCTGTATCGGACAGTGGCTTGTTCCAGGTGCTTCAGCAGGAACGATAACTCCCGCCTCCCCCCCCCACACACACTCAGTCCCCCACAGCATGATTCATAGCCAGCTGTTGGGTTTTTATTGACAATGTGCCTATTGTTATGCAAATCCTTTATATGGGACTCTATTGGACCTACCTCAATCTGTCCTTCCTCCAGCTGCAGCTTATGAGTTCAGCGCTATCCTGGGCTACTGGATATGTGGTTTCTCTTGTGTTGATGCCATTCCTAATGGATGGTTTTGGCTGGTCCAAATGCTCTCATCCCTCACCTCCTGCCTTTAAATACCTCTTAGCCCCAACTCTCTCCAGTCTCTTTGCCTAGCAGTCTGCTTCCACTCTGGTAAACACGGAGCGTGTCACTTCTACCATGTATAACATAAAAGGCTCCTAGTGGCAGGTCCCTTCTCCCAATGCCACCTTCTCACCCATGCATTGAGAGCCTGTATTTCCCTAATCCATCATAGAATCATAGACTATCAGGGTTGGAAGGTCATCTAGTCCAAGCCCCTGCTCAAAGCAGGACCAATCCACAACTAATTGGCTGGTGCTTTATGTTGAATCGGAAGCATTTCAGAGAAGACTAGTGTAGGCTTCTTCCTAATCTGAGTTGAATTTCCAGAGCTTCTCCCTTGTATGCTGCTAGGCTTTGGTTTCTGTGTTGTAACGAAACAAACAGGTCCATTCCATGTGGACTCAGCAATAGCAGCACAGGAAGTACTTTCCTGGAGTGTTAGAGAGCGATTCAGACCACCTGGAATGGGTATGTCTACACTGCAATAAAAAACCTATGGGATCAAGTCTCAGAGCCTGGTGTGATGTTACACATCATAGTCTTCATAGAAATATGGTTATGATATGAATATGGCATAACTAAGATATGATGCAAGAGGGGTCATATGAGATAGAATTGGAAAGCTTATGATTTACTGAATGTGATTATCCAATTTGTATGCATGTATCATTTTGGTATCTGGAGTTAGGAATATTATCTATGTAACAATGACAACTGTGTGTATACCTGGAAAATGCCTACCAGACAGTAAGCAATCAGACTTGATGGGTAATTAGAAAAATACAATGAGTCTTTAAAGATGTGAATCTCCTATCTTCCTAGAGTTCCTTCCTGTGGACATTGCAAATAAACCTGGTTTCATGGTTGCTTCAACACTTCAAAGTTAGGTGATAATATCTGATGCAAAATACCACCTTGAACACTGCTAGTCCTTTTTCTACTAGACACAAAGGCTTCCCACCTTATGTAAATTCTATTAAAGGCTGGGAGGCAAGGCCATCAGGACTCTCCCTTCACTGCTTTCCTGACAAAGAAGGAAAGACTGCTGAAAGTACCTGAAGAGACAAAGGAACTGAGCTGTGGGAAAGGCAAGGGCTGAGTCCAGACTGAGACAGAGGAGTCTAGTCTGTAAAGAGAAATATCTGGAACTCTAAGCTACAGAAACTCTTCAGTTTGCCTAAAATAACATTTAAGGTGAGAAATTACTCTTTGAAACCTGTCTCTTTGAGATCTTAAGCTGAGTATGCATGTTTTGTTTTATTTGCTTGGTAATATGCTTTATGATGTTTGCTATCCCTTATAATCACGTAAAATCTGCCTTTATAGTTAATAAACTTGTTTTTGTTTATTATTAAACCCAGTTTGTGCTTTCTAACAGGGGGGAGGGGGGAAGAGAAGCTGTGCACATCTTCCTCCACATTGAGGGAGGGGGCAAATTTATGAACTTACATTGTATAGATTTCTCTATAGTGCAAGACAATATTATTTTGGGTATGCTTTCCAGAGGGGAGCTGCACTTGAGTGCTGGGTGATTTCCTAGCTGAGTCTTCTCATAGAGAGCTGTTTGCAGCCTCTGTGTGAGTCTACAGCCGGTAAAAAGCAACAGAGGGTCCTGTGGCACCTTTAAGACTAACAGAAGTATTGGGAGCATAAGCTTTCGTGGGTAAGAACCTCACTTCTTCAGATGCAAGTAATGGATCTGGTTAGGTCCTGTTGTTGATTTGTTTCTCAAAACTACGATACCCACACAAGGAAATAAAGAAACAAATCAACAGAGCCAGACGTGTACCCAGAAGCCTCCTGCTACAAGACAGGCCCAAAAAAGAAACCAACAGAACTCCACTGGCCGTCACCTACAGTCCTCAGCTTAAACCTCTCCAACGCATCATCAGTGATCTACAACCCATCCTGTACAATGATCCCTCACTTTCACAGACCTTGGGAGGCAGGCCAGTCCTCGCCCACAGACAACCCGCCAACCTTAAGCATATTCTCACCAGCAACCACGCACCGCACCATAACAACTCTAACTCAGGAACCAACCCATGCAACAAACCTCGATGCCAACTCTCCCCACATATCTGCACCAGCAACACCATCACAGGACCTAACCAGATCAGCTACAACATCACCGGCTCATTCACCTGCACGTCCACCAATGTTATATATGCCATCATGTGCCAGCAATGCCCCTCTGCCATGTACATTGGCCAAACGGGACAGTCACTACGCAAGAGGATAAATGGACATAAGTCAGATATCAGGAATGGCTATATACAAAAACCTGTAGGAGAACACTTCAACCTCCCTGGCCACACAATAGCAGATGTAAAGGTAGCCATCTTACAGCAAAAAAACTTCAGGACCAGACTCCAAAGAGAAACTGCTGAGCTCCAGTTCATTTGCAAATTTGACACCATCAGATCAGGATTAAACAAAGACTGTGAATGGCTATCCAACTACAGAAGCAGTTTCTCCTCCCTTGGTGTTCACACCTCAACTGGTAGCAGAGCACCTCACCCTCCCTGATTGAACTAACCTCGTTATCTCCATACTGATTTATACCTGCCTCTGGAAATTTCCATTACTTGCATCTGAAGAAGTGAGGTTCTTACCCACGAAAGCTTATGCTCCCAATACTTCTGTTAGTCTTAAAGGTGCCACAGGACCCTCTGTTGCTTTTTACAGATTCAGACTAACACGGCTATCCCTCTGATACTCTACAGCTGGTGCGTCCCTACCCGTGTGTGTGTGCTGCCAAAGGCCAGAGAGCCTAATTCAGCAAAACAGGGAGAGGGAGCCCAGACTAGTGGAGCAGGCAGACTCAGTGATATCACAGTACATCAGGTGGCATCCCAGAATGGGGGGTCCAATCCGTCACATCTGGGTCAGTTGACTCAAGCTTGCAGGGCTTAAGCTGTGGAGCTAAAAATTGCAGTGCAGATGTTTGGGCTTGGGCTGGAGACCAGGCTCTGAGACTCTCCCCCATCGTGGATTTCAGAGCCCGGCCTCCAGCCCGATTATCTGCACTGCAATTTTTAGCCCTGCAGCCTGAGCCCAAGTCAGCTGACCTGGGCCAGCAGCGGCCAGGCCACGTGTCATCTATTGCATTATAGATGTACCCACTGCAGCAGGGCCCCTCTGCATAGGCAAACTTGGGATGTTTTAGGAGCACATTCTACCCAAACACTTCTGGATTGCTCCTGAGCAGCAGAGCAAATGCATTCTACCCTGGGGGAGCCTGCAACATCTGGCAGCTGTCAAGCAAGGACATGGATTTTAAAACAAAAACATGGCTCTGGTTTTGTTAAGCTCTAGCCCGTTAGTATACAGATGTTTGCTCAGAGAGATCCCCGCATTCCCACTAATCCTTGTGTAGCAAGGAGCTTGGAGAAATGGCAATGTAGTGCTTCCTAGCCACCCGGTTACCTCCTTTAGTGCCAATCTCCTTATGGACAGGCCTGGGTTCTTCAGTATCCTTCCACCCACTCAGCAGGGTGTAGCTTCTTTTTCTTCCCATATGAATTTATTTGGGGGTGCCTTCACCCCCCCTCCCCTTGCTCCTTTCTGGCAAGGTCACCGGGACAGCTTGGGAGGAAAATTCTAATCAGCATAATCCCACTTACTTGCTAGATAGAGACTTCCAAGAAATAACACAAACACACACAATATCTTTAATGCAGTTCTGACTGGGTTCAGTACAGCCCAAAGGACTCGCAAGTGGGATAAGGTGGGAAGTCCCTCTGCAGGTTTAACAGGCAGCAGGTAACAAAATCCCCAAACCCTGACCCCCCTGGCTTGAGGACACAGTTCAGGGAGTAGGGGTCTCCCAAACAATTTCCCTGCCTAGCTAACTAAAAGATGGTGACTCTCAACTCCATGGTGCATCCTCAGGTCCAGAGATGGTTCTGGACTCCTCAGTCGCTGCAGAGGGGCTGATGATCGCTGCTGGCATGCAGGAGTCACGCTGCTTCTGGTGCCAGGATTTCCCCTCACCACAAAGGGTGCAGGGCCCCAGGTGCAAATTACAAAACCATACTAAATGCCAAACTTTGGTCTCCCACCCCAGTGCTCAGACACACTCATATCAGGGAGCAGCCCTGGACTAGCAGCCAGAGCAGAGCTGGACATGGGGTGACTGATCTCACCTAGGACGCTGGAGGGCTAACTCAGCCTGGCTGGGGGAAGTTTTCCCAACAACGTTTTCTCTACACATTGGGAGTCACCTTGGAGCGGGAAATGCTCAAGCTAGGGGATCTTGCTTTCAGGTCCCCAGGGGCCAGTTCTCAGGGGGGAACCTTGCATGCAGGCCTGGGACTCACCAGCTCCTCGCACAGCCAGTCCTACCCTTTTCCTGGCTGGCTCCAGCCAGCTCCAGAATGGCTTCTCCCCTCTGCTGAGCTCTCTGGGAACGGCATCTCACTCGCTCTTGATAGCCGAGCAGACTCTGAGTCTGCCCTTGGCTCCCCCTTTCTACCAAGGACAGTGTGCCTCTCCCTAAGCTACCAGCACACAGAGCCCCAGGAATCTAGGCAATCTCCTTGGGGGGTCACAGCAAGATTCTCTTCAGTGCCAAGTCAGATCACTCACCTCTGCAAGTGATGGTGGAAGAAGGTTATTACTGGAGATTTTGCCCCCTTCTAATGCCTAGGCCAGAATATAAGTAGCACATCAGGAAAGAAATAGAAGCTATGAATATACTTCAGAGCAGAGCGATTGAGATTGCTGGAAAGCTGTCAGTTCTCTTTCCGGACTTCAGAAGAAAAGCATGTCAAATTTCAAAAGGTTCAGACAATAGCACACACGATCCAGAGAAACAAAACTGCCAACTCAGACAGTCAGCGTCCACATTATCATCTGTGTGAGACACCTATGGCGCTCAATATGCTAACCATGTGTAGGCCTAAAAAGGCAGCAAAGAAATAATTGCACAGGCTGCAGCTGGTAGCAGGTGTGAAACTGAGGGAGGTGCTGCCACAGAACTGATTGCTTTAGTGTAGCTGTCTGCACGCTGTTAGCAAACCCATCCCAGCTGAGAGAGAAAGAGAAAGGAAGCTATCAATATTTGATTAGGAAAGGCTGGCTAAGTAACAGCACGGGAGAGATTTAATCTTGGGACCGTCCATAGGGGCAGGAGAACAGTTTTTGATGAACTGGTCCAAATCTCTGCCCAAAGCAACCCCTGCCAAAGCCTATAGTCAGGATTAAAAACTCCACACCCTGTTCTCTTTTCTGCACTTGCAGTGGCAGCATCACAATTCCAGGAGGAAGGCTGTTCTCAGGCTGCTTCCTACCTGACTGAGACTGGGACCCGGACCTACAAAAATACCCAACCCGATTTCTCAGCCAAAGAGTTAGGGATCGGTTCAGCTCAGCATCATCCGGCAGCCCCACTCCAGGATCACGTGCACCTTCTCAGTCAGGCAATGGGATTCCCTGGCCTCTGATTGGGGTGCACAGTGCATCTCTTGATCTATTGCCCTTGTCCTGTCCTCTGATCCAGAGCACCTTCCAGGGCAATGATGTAGTGCAGGGATCAGCAACCTTTGGCACGCGGCCCATCAGGGAAATCCGCTGGCAGGCCGGGACGGTTTGTTTAACTGCAGCGTCCGCAGGTTCCGCCGATCGCAGCTCCCACTGGCCGAGGTTCGCCGTTCCAGGCCAATGGGGGCTGCAGGAAGCGGCATGGACCGAGGGATGTGGTGGCCGCCACTTCCTGCAGCCCCCATTGGCCTGGAACAGTCTACATGATGCGATGAGGAGCTATCCTATCCCATCCCATGATCTAGTTCAGCTGGAGAGGGCTGGTTCCTGATGTTTAGCTTGGGTTTGCCAAACCTACCAGCTGCACCTCTCTTTCTTGTCATTCCTGGTTTTGGCTTCCCTTTTCCCAAAATGTTCCTCCTCCTTCCCGTTCCCTTATCTCCCCTTTCTCCTCTCCTTCCCATGTCCCTTTCCTCCCCTCCTCTCTTTCTCTGGGCTCCTTTCTTCTCCATCTCCCCACCTCTGTTCCTGGGCAATAATCTGGTGGTTCAATCTGCAGCTGTGATTGTGGGGAAGGACAGTGCAGATCTGGGGAGTCTCTGATGTTCTCAGTCTCGAGCTCAAACTATTTTCTGAGTCTGAAAAGCATCCGAGCCCTACAATTTAAGGGTAATCTGGATCGGTGGGCTATTAATCAGGGGCCTGGCAAGAGGAGAGGTTAGGCGAGAATGCAAGTAAATGCATTTAGCTGAATTGAAGTGTGAGAGAGAAATGCTGGGAACAGGGACAGAATTTTTACGATGTGATTCCCAGTACAGACTATGGGGCGGATTTGGATGTCACTGGTGTAACTACACCGATACCAGTGGAGTGACTCTGCATCCAAATCAAGCACTGTGTCTTTCTGATCAGGAACATGTTGCTGAGGGCTCTTTAATGGGTTTGAAATAAATGAATTTGTAGACTCAGCGTGGCCAAGGAGTGCAGAGAGCTTTCAGCTGGAGAGAGCACATTGAGTCATTAGTCCAGCTGAGTAGCATGCTTTGTTATGGGTGATTTTCATTAATGGCCCATGGCTGGGTAAGGACCCCTTTCCTCCCTGCTACAGTGCCCTGGGAGTGAGAGGGCACTAGTGTGGAGGGATCCCCACACAGAGCAGTGGCTATAGTTGTGAGGGTACTACCCGGGGATGTTTAATAATCCTGTTGTGCTAACATGCAGTTATAACTTTTCTGACCGGTTTAGTGTTCCAGTTACACCACGCTGCCATGCACTGGGCAGCCCCTGTGAATGAGGCAGGTCCAGTGCCCCATGCCAGAACAGGTGCTCCCATTTTGGTCAATTAAGGGGACAGGACAGCATCTGGGAGCTCTGCAGGATCAGGGAGGAGGTCTCTGAAAGAAGCCAAAAGAGGGAGTCCACTGGGTCAGTCCAGATTGGTTCAGTCAGGAGGAGCAAGTGAAAGCTGCTAGGGACCGGTGAAGTCCTGGTAGGAAGGAGGAGGTGGTTCTGGGAGGGGGCTGAAGGCAGGGGAGCAGCAAGAGGGGTTTGCTGGCTGACATCCCTGAGGACAGAGCTAGAGATGGAAGGTGGCAGGGGAGCAGTAGTGGAGCTTTCCCAGTGACATTTCCAGGACCAGAAAGCTGGATCCAGAGGAACTATGAGAGGGTCAGGGGAGTGAGGGATGCTCTCCTGGCAGGGCCGCTGGGACCATGCTGGAGAAACCGGGGCACGGCCAGAGCCATCAGGACTGTATGTTTCATGTATTGTGGGCAGAATTCTGGGCTGTGGTGCTGGGGCCTGTTTTGTTATGATTTATGTGCCCAGCACTTCAGAACTAGATTAACCCCTCAAGGGTTGCCCTCAGAAAGACTCTGGGGAGTCTCAGGAGGGAAACGGGGGCAGGTCCTGTGGGCCTTCAAGGTGGGGCTGCCCTATGATCCCTGTGTTTTGGGACTGACCTATTGTCTGCTGCCACTTCACAGCAGTGATTTGGGGCCTGGGCCTGTAAAGTGCCGAGCGCTCCAGGGCACTGATCCCAGCCTGGAGAAAGGAGGGATGAAGGCAAGAGAAAATAAAAAGGATTCAAATGGAGAAGCTGGGTTCTACTACAGCTAAAGGATATATGTGCACGCCTGTGCAGGGAGTGAGAGCAGCAGCCAAGGGGTAAAAGCAGCAGCTAAAGAGCCAAGCTTGCCTAGGCTGGCCTGTAACAGTACATACACTGCAATAAACACCCGTGGCTAGCCCAGGTCAGCTGACTCACTCTTGAGGGGCTCAGGCTGCAGGGTTATACAATTTCAGTGTAGACATTTGGGCTCAGGTGGGAGCCTGGGTTCTGGGACCCTCCTTCTCTGCAAGGTCTCAGATCCTGGGCTCCAGGCCAAGCCATTTTATAGCCCCGCAGCCCAAGTCAGCTGAGGTGGGCCAGCCACAGGTAATTTATTGCAGTGTCGACATCCCCTAACAGACCCATATCCTCTGCAGGTCAAGCAGAGAGTGGGCCCTGTAACACACTGCTCAGGGGTTACACTAGCATGAGTCGCCAGAAGTCCTGCATTTTCTTTTGACTCATGCATGTGGCTTCTACAACACTCCATAATGCTGGTGAAAGGTTTTCTGGCGTCAATCATACCCTGAATCCTCTCTCCTCTTTGTAGCCTGCTATTACATTCTTTTTTACTACAATCTGCCTTTTTTGAAACGTTCAACAAAGCAAACCATGCTCCCACACCAGAGTGGCTGGTTACATTAATGGAGAGAAATCAGTCCACAGTCATAGTCAAGTATCAGAGGGGTAGCCGTGTTAGTCTGGATCTGTAAAAAGCAACAGAGTCCTGTGGCACCTTTAAGACTAACAGAAGTATTGGAGCATAAGCTTCCGTGGGTGAATACCCACTTCATCAGACGCATAGTCATAGTCAGTTAGCTGGGTCACTGCCATAGGAACAGTATCCGAACTGGCATGCACATTGGGTCACCATCAGTTAGGACTCCTGCACAGGGAAAGAGCTGGAAAAACCAGCAAAGCAAATGTACAGCTTGTGCTAAACAGCGCAGTGCATCAGGCCCATGTCTCTAGCAACATCCCTCTAAGGCCCACTTGTGCCTTGCTGTACAGACACAGACCTTCATCCTATGCAGCTGTTTACCTCATTCACTTGTCTCTTTCCTTCCTTAATCCACATTATTGCTTTTCTTTTATAACTTGCCAGCATGACAAATTCAGGCCCCAGAACAAAGGAGCTGATTTCATTACGGGTAAATACATCTTCTAGAATCCTCGTAAATCACAAGGAGAAAGCAGAGCGGGAGGTCACCTGGGGTGAAAATAAGAGAAAATTCCTGTACCAATTAAAAGAACTTGAAAGCCAACAACCCCGGGATTGATTACCTGAGTGCAGTGAAGGAAGGTGCCAGATGTGCTTTGCTAGGTGACAATCATTGCACAAGGGTGTCATTCTGGTGTCATAGTGAGTGATGTACCATTGGTTAACACATACACAGATGTAATTGGGGGTGGCAGGGGGGATGGTGTGTGCTTATGACCAAATTGTGATGAAAAAAATCCAGAGTTGTGTGTTATATTGATTGTCTCCTTTCAGTGTTCAAATGGAGCCACATTCCCACAGGGGCCTTGAGCCAGCTTCCCAGACAATGCAAGGGTCAGTTCCTTGCACAAGCAGCATGGAGACTCAGGCATCCAGACACTCATTATGCATCTGATGATGCAGTAGTGCGTTTGCATGGGAACTGAAACACTAAGAACCAGATCCTCCCTTGGGGTCAATCAGCAAAGCACCACTGACTTCAGTGGATCTGCACCTGGTGAAGACCTGACCCTAAACATTTTGGACACGGTTTTAAGGAGATCTTTGGAGAACAGGGCCTTATAGTGTATGTAACTCACTAGGGCTAAAACTGAGCTGCCATCTGGCTGTATTCCACAGCTCTGGTTTCATTAGAAAGTTGTGTTTTCTCACTAGAACAAAATACAGCCTTCAGAGTGCACCTGGGACATTCAAGAGCATTTTGGGGCTAGCAATTAATATACAGTCCCATGGATCATGTGCCTTCGTACTGTCCTTTCCCTACTGCACATGCACAGAACTCCCTAGAGGAGAATAGGCCATCAGAGCCAAGGTCTGCTGTGCCCTGCTGGGAGTGGAATACAATCCGGGATTGTGTCTAGAAGACATCTGAAAAGCTCTAACAATACTGAGTCAACCCCTTGGAAGGCATGTGAATATCAAGGAGTGTTTGTTTAAAACCCGAATGTCCCTGTGTTCTAGATATAGACAAGTATGCCTTGGTTTCCTCCTTTCTGCTGCAGAAACCAGCCCTTTCCTTCCCTTCTTCTAATACCCTTTAAGTATGTGCAGTGTGATTAGCCTCCTCTTTGCCCTTAATCACTTCCTCCCAGCCTATATAATTAAATTCCATCAGGTATTGCATCTAATTTTTGAGGGGCTCCCAGAGAACAAAGGTACAGGCACACAGAACAAATTAATTAGAAGGGGAATATTAAATCCTCTCTGAATTAGATCATCAGCAAATCTCTGAGAGAACAAAGTTAGTCTCCCAAGTTATTATCCTGCTCAGCTCCTGGTGGAAGATGTTACATACAGCTTTCCTAGGCAAAGCATCACTGGAGAGCAGACTAGGTTTGCAGCACCACAAGCTGAAAGTCAGTTGGGGGCACACTTTCAAAGCATGGCACCAGGAATTAGCTGCTGCATGTCTCTCATTAACAGCCACACAAGCTTTTCGGCTGAATTGCTGCTTAGCATTTTGGAATGTCCCCCTCCATGTCCCGGCAGATCTAACCTCCCCTGAAAGGGAGCATTGGAGGAGTGTGGAGTTCTGCATGCTGCGGAGTTGTGTTTACCAACATCCCTTCCGGCAGTGGAGATCTCTGTGAGTAAGCACTGGAATTATCATATAAAACCAGATCAAATACCCAGAAGTCACTTTTTAAAAGCATTTAAACAAGTAAACAGACAGCATCAGCACAATTTGCTGCTACTTCTACCATCTTAAGATGCAAGCTCGACGATGGGTCCTGAGGTTATATATCAAAACAAACAAGTTAGAAACTACTGCGTATACAAACCATGTTGGAATGTGAAAAGATCCCAGTTTCCTGATACAGCCCTGGGAACAGCAGCACAGGGAATAGTTCAATAGCTTATAGATACGCTTGCAGTACAGAATACTGTCTCTTTAGGGCTCAGAGCCACCAGAAAGAAACAGAAAGCTGGGAGACTAGGAGCTTCAGATGAGATTGAGACTGTTTAAACTCTGCTTTGTTCATTCATTTAAAAGACTGTTTTCACACCAGCTTAATGTGTCCTGCCTCCATACGTGGCACAGACATCCAGGTAGAATGCACCTGCTACTATGCCAAACATTCCTCCAGGGAGAATGCCCCTGCTGTGCTTATGAACTTCCCACATACATCCAAATGGGATGTGCTAGTTGTGCTGCGGGCTACTCCAGATCTGTCCATGTGAACACCCCTTGTGCTGCGGGATGTACCAGCTCTACCCATGATTTCAAAGGAACGTTATTGATGATGGCACTGCAGCAGGTGTGGCAGAGGACCAGCAATGGAGAGATTAATAAAGAGACAACTTTATATTACAGTGTTTGACTTTGTTTCTCCTCAGGAGGGGAAGAGAGGCTGTGGGGAGGAGACATAGATTTTAGTTGGTTACTTGGTGTCACTGCACAGGTGCAGAGAGCTAGGCAGGACAACTCCGCTAGAAGGACCCAGAAACATCCAGAACAGGGTGTGGCAGTTACTAGACATGCTCAATAGCTGTTTCTGAGGCTGTGTAGGAAGTTTGCATTGTGGGCAACCCATGTGGCAAGTCATATTCAAGCCACCCTCTGAGAGCTGAGCCAATCAGAACATGGGAGGGGAGGGAAGGAAGGTTATAAATAAAGAGTTGGAAACAGCCCAGTGGACTTAGCAGCTGATCAACTCAGGAGCAAGAATTGTGTTTGCTGTGAGGTCTGGATCCCAATCCCTGCACCATTTTGGACACCGGCTACAGATTTCTGTTTCACCAGCAACTGTGGTGACCAGCCATCTGTTAACCCAAGGACTGGAATGCTGCTAGCTGGGGAGATCCCCAGACTTTGCGGACAGGGTTCTGAAGGACTGGAACGCTACCATTTTTCAAGCTCTGGAGAATCCAGTTGACACAGACTACATACTATGACCACTCAATAGAGAAAGAGAAACCATCTCAGAGAGAAGATCAGAAGGGAATGAATTTTGGTGTGTGAGCTGAAGTATAGAAAATGTTACGTTGAAACCCTGTGTGAATGTTTGTAACAGAAACAGAAGGGGAAACATTTGATTAAGGAACACCAATGGATTTACTGTCAAATATTTTGGTGTAGAAGTTATTCACAGTGTTCAGTACTGTGTACTATTTACAATGTGTTTTGTGTGCATTAAATGTTTGTTTGGCTGAGAAAGTGTATAGTGCTCTCTCTTTGAAAAGTTGGGCGCTATTACCATCCATTTATCAGGATTTGACACACAGTAGCCCTGAGATTTAACTCTGTGCCATGTTTTTTGGAAAGCCCTGGAAAGACAGAACTCAGGCCTGTGCTTCGGCAAAGAGTGACGCTGAGATGCAGGAAGAAGGGGAATGTAGAGTTATACAGGATATTGCCTGAGCGCCGTCCCCCTCCCCACACATTACTTTAACGTGGCATAAAGATCCAAGAACTAGGGAGAAAGACAGTAAGATCGTAAATGAGATAATCAGCTGTAGGATTCCAAATGGGGAGGCAATGTGGAGCTCAGAGACATAGCTGCCCAGATCCATTCTGAGTGCCAAAGCGTTATTTGAATGGCAGTGCATCTAAAATTCTTCCACTATAATCGTCTCCCTGCCCACTTAGAATTGCTGGTTTAAAGTGTATCGAAGACATGCACAAAGCTAGTTTTCACTTAGTTCTTTTTTGTGAGATGTCAAGACATGGAAGTAAAGGTCCGAAGTGCACGTTCAGTCCATGAGATGCTCAACCCAAATTCCATACCATAAAGGTTGGCTCATTTGAAGATCAACCAACCCACTGACCCTTTGGAGGTTTCCCAGCCTCACAGGAATTAGTAACTAGTGTGTTCAGCTTCTTTTTGCAAAGGACGTTCCCAATGATTGATGGAGACCTTGCTGATAACAGGGTGCTTGGCTCCTCCTTGCTTCTAGCTGCTACACCTGTGTGTGTATAGTGAATACTTTCCTAATGTTACTTTGCTGTGTAAGCAGTTGCTACAGTTGCCATAGGGGATGTTATGAGATTGTTCACAGGAGCTGAGGTGCTCTCATGACAAACAGGATGGGAAGTGACTGCATGGCTGTGAATGGGAGGGTTAGTATCCATTGGACACCCTCTGTAGTAAAGTGTGCTCCATGCTATAAAAAACATTGAGCGCCCCAGCACATTCCTACAGCCGGTCACTTGCCGGCATTATAATGTCAATAGGAGTTTATATAGCCCCCGAAGAACCTTAATAGCATTGGGTCAGTAGCCCTGGTGAGTTCACCTTTCCTAACCAGAAGGCCATCTAGGTATGTGTTTAACTTTGAGCTAATGCTTATGTCCCATTAACGTCTTCCTTTCCTAGCAAAACAGTATTGGCCAAAACTTGATGAGAATGGAAATCAGTAATCATAGAATCATAGAAGATTAGGGTTGGAAGACACCTCAGGAGGTCATCTAGACCAACCCCCTGCTCAAAGCAGGACCAACCCCAAATAAATCATCCCAGCCAGGGGGTTGTCAAGCTGGGCCTTAAAAACCTCTAAGGATGGAGATTCTATCACCTCCCTAGGTAACCCATTCCAGTGCTTCACCACCCTCCTAGTGAAATAGTTTTTCCTAATATCCAATCTAGACCTCCCCCACTGCAACTTGTGACTATTGCTCCTTGTTCTGTCATCTAATCAGGATGGGGAAGAACAGAACAAGATGAGGAGGACATGTAAGTGGTGAATGGAGATGTAAGGATAGTGTGTCACTTGTATGCGGTGACTGTACCTTTAAGGTCTGGAATATGCGGTGTATGAGAGCTCAAGAAACTTACCCATGGCCAGCAGTTTCAGTTGGAATTACCAAACTAAACCCAAGAATGAAGTGAGACTGGATGGAGCTTTTAAATAAAGCTCTCTTTAAATAAGAGACTTGCTCAGTGGGCTACCTCAGTTTATTGTTGCTTTATTTTTCTGTTGTTATTGTGATCCAGTTAACATCATTGTATTTAATTAAAGGTCTGTTTGGCTTATTGGATTTCCAGGGACCTAAGAGACAGATTTATAGACAAACTGATCCCAAACAAATGTGGTTGGCCGTGAATTTTTAAGTCAAAGTTGGGGCCCTCGGAGGTAAATCTAGATTCTGTCATTGACTCCCTGCTGGATTTGGTATACAAGTCTGGGTAGAAGCAGCATTTAAACCACCTTGCTCTGGGAATGAGCCCTTCGATAGGATAACTTGCTTTGTCCCAATGTTAATCACGTACATTGATTGTGCAAAAAGGAGTGGTGGCAAGGATGGATCAGTGATCAATGGATCCAGAGATGAGCACGCAGAGGATCGCCTTGCTGTTTTACCAACATGAACGAGTATGGGACTGACGTAAAAGGGAGCATTGCCAGCCACTGTTTCCCTGCTTGGTGTTCTGAACAGAATGTGTGCGCCTTGGAGATGTATAATTCCCCCCAGGAAGGTGGGAGAGAAGGAAGTAATAGAACCGGTTAAGCTGGTTCCTGTAGGTGCCTGAGGGAGCACCTGTCTTGTGGAGGAGAAGCTCCTTCCTCCCAGAGCCAGTAATTGTTTTGGCACAAATGCCCGAGGATAAAATGTGTGGAATTTATGAAAATGAAATAAATACATCAGCAAAGGGACTTTTCTTTTGGTGGCTCTACACCAGATTTTTCTCTGACTGAAATCTTTACTGACCTGTCCGCCCGGCAGCGCAGGATGTTCTTCAGCACTGGCTTGGAAATCATGGCTGGGAGAATTTAAATGTATTTGTGACCAGGCTGCCAATACTAGATACCACGGGGCAGATCCCCAGCCAGTGATAACATTTCATTATCCCTACATCCGAAACTTAAATGAATTTTAACCATAATGACCAAAATGTTCACACTGGGATGGTAAATCACAACCAGGTAAATGAGGCCTGGCTCATTCTGTGTCTTCCTCTGACACACCAGTAGATGGCAGCAGAGAGCTTCTTCCCCTATGGAACTTGTGGCTGTATGGAGTTCTGACACTGCTCTGGGCTTCCTCCTGTTTACCAACAGGTGGGAGCAGTGAAGCTGCCTTCCCTCTATCCCTAGAGCTTCAGACCACAATACAGATAGATAGATAGATGATGGGGTGTATATGGGGATAGATAGATGTATGGGGATAGATGGGTGTGTATGGGGTAGGGTGAGCAGACAGGAAGTGTGAAAAATTGGGACGGGGGTGGGGGGTAATAGGCACCTATAGAATAAAATGCCCCAAATATCGGGACTGTCCCTATAAAATAGGGACATTTGGTCACCCTAGTATGGGGATAGATAGGATGATGGGTGTGCGGGGGGATGGATAGATAGGGAGAGGGAGAGAGAGAGATACAGGGTGGATGGGGATAGATAGATAGATAGATGATTGTGTATGGGGATAGATGGGTGTGTATGAGGATAGATAGGATGTTGGCTGTGGAGGGGGATGGGTGGATGGATAGATGATAGGTGTGTATGTGGATAGATAGATGAATGGATGATGAGTTTGTATAGGAATGACTAGACAGATAAATAGATGGGTGTGTACGGGGATGGATAGATGGATGAATGGATGCCGGGTGTGTACAGGGATGGGTGGATGGATGAATGGATCAGGTGTGTACAGGGATGGATGAATGGATCGGGTGTGTACAGGGATGGGTGGATGGATGAATGGATGCCGGGTGTGCATGGGGATAGATAGATGATGGATGTGTACGGGGATGAATACAATGGATGGATGGATCATCATCGGCATATGCACTATGTGCCCAGCCAGGTGGAGAGCCAGTAGCCCGCCGTCAAAATAAGTCAGTGGCCACTCAACAATGATATGTGATGCAATCTGAAGTTGACCGCAGCTGGATCGCGGGTCATTAGAAAAAACCCATTTAAAGAGATTGGCCACACAGTTGTCATTTCCGGTTCAGAGATGACCACAGGTGCCTTGGCAGATCAAAACCTGGTGGACGGATGGTTGGGTCAGTGACTAGAGAGTGATTAACGACTGTCGTCATTGACCACGTGTTGTGCCAAGCAGATTCCACTGGCATGTCCTGTGGTGACATAAGTGACCATAAAGGGCATCCAGAAGACAGGTGAGCTGGTAGGTAGTCAAAGAGGTCTGTATGGGGATAGATGATGGGTGTATATGGGGATTAAAAGTCACGAGCTTGAGCCAAAAGATCCTGAGATTTTTAAAGAAGATGATACTGTGTTTCTGGTCTGTCTTTTGGCTGCTGAACTCCCACCCCCAGTGTGTGAGTCACCGTTAGTGTTGCACTCTCCTATCTGCAAAATTTGCAGATGATACAAAACTACTCAAGATAGTTTTAGTTCCAGGCAGACTGTGAAGAGCTACAAAAGGATTTCACAAAACTAGGTGACTGGGCAACGAAATGGCAGATGAAATTCAATGTTGATAAATGCAAAGTAATGCACATTGGAAAACATAATCCCAACTATTCATATAAAATGATGGTGTCTAAATTAGCTGTTACCGATCAAGAAAGAGATCTTGGAGTCATTGTGGATAGTTCTCTGAAAATATCCATTCAATGTGGGATAGATAATAAGACAGAAAATATCATATTGCCTCTATATAAATCCAAGGTACACCCACATCTTGAATACTGTGTGCAGATGTGGTTGCCCTATCTCAAAAAAAGATATATTGGAATTGGAAAAGGTACAGAAAAGGGCAACAAAAATGATTAGGGGTATGGAATAGCTTCCGTATGAGGAGAGATTAATAAGACTGGGACTTTTCAGCTTGGAAAAGAGACGGTTAAGGGGAGATATGATTGAGATCTATAAAATCATGACTGGTGTGGAGAAAGTAAATAAGGAAGTGTTATTTAGTCCTTCTCATAACACAAGAACTAGGAGTCACCAAATGAAATTAATAGGCAGCAGGTTTAAAACAAACAAAAAGAAGTATTTCTTCACAGAGCGCACAATCAACCTGTGGAACTCTTTGCCAGAGGATGTAGTGAAGGCCAAAACTATAACAGCGTTCAAAAAGGCTATTAGCTAGAGTGGGTAGGGATGGTGTTTCTAGCCCTGGTGTGAGCAAACTATGGCCCATGGGCCACATCCGGCCCGCCAGCTGATTTAATCCGGCCCTCGAGCTCCCGCTGCGGAGTGGAGTCTGGGGCTTGCCCCACTCCCGTGTTCCAGCTGGGAAGCGGGGTCGGGGGCCACTCTGCGCGCACGTGTTGCAGCTCCTGGTAGCTGTGGCATGTCTCTCCTCCGGCTCCTACGTCTAGGGGCAGCCAGGGGGCTCCGCGTGCTGCCCCATCTGCAGGGGCTGCCCCTGCAACTCCCATTGGCTGGGAACTGCGGCCAATGGGAGCTGCAGGGACGGCGCCTGTGGATGGGGCAGCACACAGAGCCGCCTGGCCGCACCTCTGCATAGAAGCCGGAGAGGGGACATGCTGCTGCTTCCAGGAGCTGTTTGAGGTAAGCGCCGCCTGGAGCCTGCACCCCTTACCCTCTCCCATGCCTCAATCCCCTGCCCTAGCCCTGATCCCCCTCCCACCCTCTAAACCCCTCAATCCCAGCCTGCAGCACCCTTCTGCACCGCAAACCCCTCATTCCCAGCCCCAGCCCCAGCCGGAGCCCTCATCCCCACCCCCCACACCCCAATCCCCTGCCCCAGCCCAGATCCTCCACCCACACCCTGAGCTCCTCATTTCTGGCCCAACCTCAGAGCCTGCACCCACAGCCAGAGTCCCCCCCCCCGTACCCCTGCTCCAGCCCTGATCCCCCTCCTGCCCTCTGAACCCCTCATTCCCAGCCTAGAGCACCCTCCTACACCCCAAATCCTTCATCCCCAGCCCCACCCCGGAGCCCGCACCTCCAGCCAGAGCCTCACCCCCTCCTATACCCCAACCCCAATTTCGTGAGCATTCATGGCCCGCCATACAATTTCCATACCTAGATGTGGCCCTTGGGCCAAAAAGTTTGTCCACCCCTGCCCTAGCCTCTGTTTGCCAGATGATGACCTTTGGTCTGACCTAGTATGACCGTTCTTATTTTTTTATGATGGCTGTGTATGGTTATAGATGGACAGATAGATGATAATGGGTGTGCATGAGGATGGATGGATAGATACTTATCTCACGTAAAAGTTTCTTTCATTGTAAGAGATATTAATGGTTCCAAAAGTATTTCCCATTTGGAATACAGGGATGCTCTCTTGCACCAGGTCTCTTTCAAAAAGGAAAGATGGATAGATAAGCCACTTATGCAACTGTTGTTTTCCAATTTTAGCAGCTTACCATTCGTACATAACATAGACAATGTTTAATTGATATCTTTTGTTTATCACTAGAGATAACCTTTGTTGAGCCAGAGTTTAAGAAAGTCAAGCTTCCCCTTTGCAGATACACACTGCATCCACAAAATTTGTGGTCCCATTTTCCATGAGGAATTCAATTACGTGTGCATTTGACATCTGCAGTTCAGCTGCAGGCACAGATCAGACTACTTTTGCATAATTACGCAGATTTGTGCCTGTAATTCATGTCTGCAGAACAGGGGTTGGACCTTAAGAAAAATCATAGCTCTAGAAAACGTAGCCATATCTGAGTAAAGAACAGGACTCATTTTGATCACATTTTAATATAACACAGTGTTCCTAGATGTTCAGTCAAGTTTACATAAGTGGTGGAAGGATTTTTTTTCCTGCAGTGGTATTTCGCTTGAAGTTATTAAAAGCTAAGAACAGCTGTTTTGACCTAGGAAACTTTTTAGTGGGACAAACAAGCACGGGTGAAGCAACTCATGACAAAATTGAGGTGAGCAGCTTGGGCAGTTGCACTGATTTGAGTTTTAACTTCCAACTTCTTCTTGGTGGCATAATTGATGAATGTTTTTACCACGGAGGCCCTCTAAGTACAAATTGCACTCTATATAGAATTTCAGTAGGAGTTAGCCACCTAATTCCATTAGGCGCCTTTGAAAATCCTAGCCTAGAAAATCCGATAGAACGTGACGTAGATGATACCAATTGGCGCTAGAGGAAATAAATAGGGATCTATAGACATCACTGTAAAACCTATAGAATGTAATTGTGAATGAGATCCTTGCTATAGAACTTGTAAACCAACATGTGGATACTTTTATCCAAAATTCTCTGGACTGGTATAAAACTGTTCTCAATCTCTATTAAATGTCCACAAGGGGATATTGTACAGTAAATGTGAAGGTGTGATTATTACAAGACCTGGCCATACCATTGGTGGTTCAGAAGTCTCCCCTGCCACATTGGAGGCTTGGGTTCAGTTTCTGGCCAATTCAGAGAGAGGGAGACGTGAATTGAGTTATGCCAAATAAGGACACGAACTTTGACTCAAACATCTGGGGTTCTCTGAGCGAGTCTGATGGGAAGGAAAATGCAGAGACAGATAGTAATTGTACAAATAAACCAGGCACTGCTTGAAGTACAAACTGTAACCGTACAGTCTGAGCCGCCTCCATGTGAACTTACTTTGGAATTTGATGCACTGAGGGTTGCATAAGAATGATTGGGGATTAATGCATCATTAGTGTTTGTACAACTTAGTGCTGCAGGATTGGTCTTGATACATGACCTCCCTACCCTGCTGCTCAGCAAGTTGTGCATGCTCTATAACCCAGTACTAGACTGCAGCAGGGAAGGGGCCATAGTGCCATGCTTGCAATTGGCAGAGGCACTCAAGCCAGCTCCCCCTCGAATTAAAAGGGAATCATTGAGTTTCAGGCCAACTCAGGCTCCTAAGTCACACAGGCACCTTTGAACATTTTACCCCAAGTCTATTGACCTTCAGAGTGTGCTGCAAGACACATCTGCATAGGTCAGGGGCTGCAGAGGCAGGCTTTTGGGAGATACCAGGCCTGGTGGGGAAGAGGAGCTGGATGTTCTGCAGCCCATCTCATGTGGTTTTCACAAGGTACAGCAGGAGCCCCTGTAGATGACCCTTATTATTTTTGGTATAAATCTAATACTAATTAGATACTTTTACTTAGATACTTAATCTGATTATGAATCCCCCTTGTATCTAATGAGAGGAACAATAGCCTAAGGGAAATGTTACTAAGATCCCGACCAAGTTTGATTTTACTTTCCATGTTTTTTCTGGCTTGCAACAAAATCTCACTGGTGTCAGGAATGTTTACAAGCACTGCACTGGTTCACATAACCCATTGCAGTGAATCTGGCTTGTGCTGGGTGTGCTGCATGTGGCTGTGGCTTTGGCACTGGTTCTAGCTTGGACCTGCCGGAACCTTTTGTCACAAAACCCGGTGCCAGGGAAGAACCATGTTGCCATCACATTTGACTTTCTCATGAATCTGGCAATATTTGGCTTTTTTCATAATGCCCAGGTGATGTGAGTATCCCAGCTTTCAGTGAAAGCAAGCAGCTGGCTGTAGAGAAATGCTAGCATGCGCTCTAAATGTTCAGAAAACAGTAGGCAAATACCTCCCCCCACCCCACCCCTAAAAAAAAAAGGCATTATCAAAAACAACAGCTCTCCTGATTTCCAGGTCAGTCTCATGATTGTGAGGACCTGACGCAAGCTTTTGGCTGTGGCTAGCAGTGCTGGAGAGCTCCCTGCCTTCAGGCTCTGTGCTGAACCCAAAGCTAAGCTCAGGTCAGGGAGTTTGTGGTGAGCCTGTGCTGAGTTTGTGCCAAGTTACAGTCCTGATTTTCAGAGGCGCTAGGCACCTACACCTCCAGGTTAAGTCAGTGCTAGATATAGGTCCTCAGCACCTCTGAAAATCAGGGCCTAGGTCACTGTTTCTGCTGAGCCCTGCACCCCTACTCCAGCCAGGCCAGGCCCCTGGACACAGTCCCTGTTGGCAGTCCATGGGAGAGGCCAGCCTGGCAGGGCTGCTCGGTCTCTCCAGCTCAGACCCCGGATTCTGTCTTCTGTTTCATGAGAATCACAAAGGCCTTGAACCATCAGGATCTGTGCCTATAGGACAGCCCCCCACATGCCCATAGCCAGAAAGCTAGTGCTGGAGCAATGGGCAGGGGGTGCTATGCAGGTGGCGGTCCAATCCCCATCTCTATGGCCACAGGTGGGCTGAGGTTGGAGACAATGCTGTAGCAGGGTCTTTATGGTCAGGGAACACGTGAGGGGAGAACTCTGGGATGTGGTGGGGTGGAGGGTAGATGGGAGGTGGGGACTCGAGGGAGGAAAGGAGAGGCAGAGGGAGGTGGGCAGAAACTCAAGGTTCTAGGGAGGAGGCAGCCAGCTGGAGGCAGGATAGGGAAGCTCAAGGGGGAGGCAAAGATGGAAGAAATCGTTGAGAGAATTTATGCAGATATGGTCATTCATATTCACAGAGTATGTGAATTAGGGCAGACACTCTATTCCTCAAGCTGCCTTGCAGCCTTACCAGTGTAATTTAGATTAGGGAACAACTCCAGCACCTCCAGCTCTGTGCACTGGGAAGTGAGTGTTGACAATAGCACCCCCAGTATCCAGGGCAGGGCTATGAAGTGTTGCCAAGCTCCCTGGCCTACCCAGAATTCTCCTGGGTTCTTTGTCGCTGCATTTCCACACGTGGGATCCGCACAGCAATCTTGGAACAAATGCTGTTAGACCTGGAGAAATACCCTAATTGTGCCTTTCTGATAGAAAATTTTAGAAATGCACAGCTGCCTTCTGTATGATCCCTCTGGGGCACCTTGTTATCATTGTAATCTCTGGTAATCTACCTCCCATGCTGTGGTAAAATAGCAAGACGTCTGACCTGACTATAAACCAGTCCCTGCAGGAGGGTAGCCTTCAGCCAGGAGCCCGGTCTAGTGCTGGCCAATTACTGCAGCTACTTTCCACAAACAGGGGTGGTTATTGGTGGTCAGCTGCAATAGCTGTTTTGCCTGAGTGCTCCATGCTCTTCAGCAGCTCTGTGCTAGCCCAGAGAATTATTTTATTTTGCTCTGTGAGTTGCACCTCTCCTTAACTTCAGAGATCATTACGTTTGATTGACAAGATAAACAGATGTCATTTCTCAGTTCCAAGGGAATGCATAGCATTTTTCTGTGCATCTAACACGCACCTTAGAATTGTCTGTGCTGTTGACATACTTTGTCTCCAGTCGCTGAAATGTTTAAAATTGCCCAGCGAGAAGACTCCAGCAGAAATGAGATGCACCAGGGATGGGCTTCATCTTTATTCCCTAAACACCCCCCCCCAACATTTTGCTCTTCTAAGATGTATGTGAGAATGTTTTCATTGAGCAATTTGGAGCCTGACCTCTCATTCCTAGTTTTATAATTTTTTTAGGGAATCCTATAAACAGTGGGATGTAATTCCAACATTTTTCACCCAGATGCCTCTCTTCTATACATGAAAGCCCTTATCCCCCTCTCCTGAGTAATGTAATCCTTATTTAGTAATAACATTTCTGAAAGGTAGATAACAGCATTTTAGTTCAGCTCTAATAATTCTGTTGTCCCAGAGCTGGAGTTGTAATTGCTATTCATAACCAAGTTCGTTCCATATGCAATTTACTTAGGATGCAGTTGCAAAGAAATGTTCTGTATGCCCTAAAGAGTCTGCCTTTGTTGTGTGATGAGCAAAACCACCCATCTGCTCTGCATGTCCAGGGTCCTGCATCTTATGGGAGGGAGTCATTCTCCTCTGTGCTTGAACTCCATCTATTGAAGATTGCAGTAACATAAGGGTTAACCTCCTCTCTCTCTCCAGTGCCACACCCTGGCCTTCCCAAGCTTGTGTGTGTGAGATGGGGAGAGTGAGCCAGAGTCGAACATGGTAATCAAAAGCAGCATTGTTAGATTTTACATGAAATGAAAGAACTAGACCTTAAAGACTCAGCCTGGCTAGAGGAGTACTGTGTAACAAAGTACTGTACTCCCTGTAAGGAGATCAAGATATGTGGGTGACTGCTTTGAGTTGGAAGAAAAATGTGCTGTAGAATTTAATAATAATAAACCCTAGCTCTTCTTCAGCATAGACCCCACAGTGCTTTACAAGTGAGGTAACCCATTTTTAAGATGGGGAACTGAGGCACAGAGTGGCGCTATGACTTGCCCCAGGTCACCCAGCTGCAGAATCAGAAATAGAACCTGTGTCTTCATGAGTCCTACTGAACAGCCCTGTCCACTGGAATGCACTGCCCGCTGCTTGGGGGCAGGGGGATAACAAAGGGGGTGGCTTTCTGTGTGGAAGCTTGCTGTAGGATACAATAGTTTAAAGTTTAACTAATTAATTTTCTTGCGGTGGAGATGAAAAGGGGAAAATGTCCTGCGAGCAGCCCAAGGAGGCCCAGCATGCCAGACTGGAGGAACCCCACACAGCACCTGCAAACAAGGCAGCCAAAAACTTTAGGGAAGATTAGAAGTCTTTTTCAAAGACCGCTCTAGCGGTGACTGAGCTTGATGCAGGAGTCCCTGGGTTAAGTCTCTGGCTGGTGTTATGCAGGAGGTCAGAACAGCCGATCACAATGGTCATTTATGGCCTAACGCTGGATTTGGTTCAACTCAAACCAAACATGTTTCCCGTTTCTTTGGAACTGCCAGTGAGCTGAACAACCAGTTATTTGCCCAGTTCTAGTGCTCAGCTTACCCACAAAGCTGTGATTTTGTTAAAAGAATGTCCCCAGCCAACCGAAGAAAGACAGACTGACAACAGAGAGAGGACAGACCGAGGTAAAGGGACAGGCTCACTCTGTTCTGGTCAGAGGGGATGGGAGCGGGGTATTTGTGTCAGGCCTATGCTCTGCCCTCTCTTGGGCGGGTCAGATGCCCACATCCGGGCAGGCTGACGGGTGGGGAGCTGGAGGGGAGGACAGTTTGACAAGCAAAGATTCACTCCTTCCCTGCACCCGGAACAGGAAGCGACCACGCCCAGGACAGCTGGGAGATGAACCCAAGAGACACCATGGCCCCAGACTCAAAAACCTAAGAACCCCTTAGACCAGGGGGTCTCACAACCAATTTTTTGGTGGCCACAGTGTGTAGCCAACAACTCTTGCTGGTGGCCGCTCTGACAAATTTTCCTAAAATACTTCATTAATTTTAGGAAAAATAAACAAATACACACACAGACATGTCCAAATCATTGTAATTTATTTATATAAGACTCAATAATAAAAATAATGTACAGTTGTATTTTGGTGCCCCTGGTCCCCGCTGCCTCCCCCCATCCCCAGGGATCCCCCCACACACCACTGGGCTCCCCAGCACCACCCGGGCCCTGATGATCCCCTGCCATTGCCCTAAGAGGCCTCACACCCCAGGCTCATCCCGCTCCTTGCCTCTTGACCACAGCACCTGGTAAGATCGGCCCTGCTGAAGCCCACCCCTGGAGTCCCGTGGCTGAAGAAGGGAGGGGTGGAGGGTCTGAAGCCTGACCCCAGAGTCCTGTGAATGAAGACGTGGGGGGTGCTGAAGTCTGCCCCTGGAGTCCCTGGGCAGTGCAGGAAATCCCCTGGTCACCGCATTTGAGAAAGGCTGCCATAGACCCACAGCTTATAGCACAAGATATGAAAAGTGAAAGAAAAGGGACAGACACCAACAGTAGGCAAGGAGGGCAGGCTGTCTGGTTGCTAAAGCCAAAGATGAGGAACGTCTTGGCTTTGACAGGGGAGAAATTGCAGAAATCATAAAATGTACAGAGAAAAGGGCAAGAAGTCCCAGGGTCAGCCTGTGCTTAAAAAAAAACAAACCTCTTTATTTTCCAATGAAGATTACTTAACACAATTTAAAAACCACCTCACTCTGTCACTCCACACCACTGGAGCAGTGCAGACAGACACATCGTAAACATTCCTGGAGGAGTCTTACCTAGCAATTGCCTGTTCATGGCTGCAAACCCATAGGAGAATCTCAGAATTGCATTTTGGTTCAAGAATATACTGGCTCTGACAAAGATGGAACTTTAATCCTGGGGGTGCTGTACCTGGGGGTGATGCTTCCAGGCAGTGCTTCTCCATATTTCCAACCCCTTCTGATGCCAGCTGATGAGAGTGGTATCACACACTATGCAACTTGCTGGGTGACCAGGAGAGCTGGGAAAAATCCAACATCTTGCGGGATTTGGCATAAACATTTCTGCCCTCCTAGCACATCAATGGAATGGCTACTTTTGTATTTCCAGTCATTGGATAATTCCTGCAATGGTGAGACACAAAATCATGTTTTGTTCAGAACTGGCCCTTTTGCATTTGGAAAAATACATGTCTGTAAACAACATATTTTTTTCAGAAAAGCAGCTATTTGTGAGTAGATAACGAAATATGAAATAAGCCAGGATTTTGCCTGGTTTTTCATTTCCCTGAGTGTTTCACATACCTCTGCTTTCTCTACACTCCACATGGGTACTTCCTCGAGCTCTCGGGCCTGCAGAGAAGGGATGGAGTGGGAATGGCATTCTGTTTCGGTGTGAACCATTCCAATCAAGTGGTGATTATAAAAATGTCTGTGTGAATAATAGCTGCTATGATTGTCCCGCTAGCTCTCCTCTAGGCACTTTTGAAAGTGAGAGCTCATATATCAGTAATTTTACATTAGGAGGCCATGAGAAATGACAAGAAGTGAGTGGGAATAAAGGAATACATAAAATAGACACATCATCCCATAATATATCTGTAAAGAGAAAAACTACTGGTATTTGAACTGTCCTAAGACAGGCTGCTCTTGGGGAAACATTATTTCTGTTCAAATGATGTTGTTTTGTTACCATGGGAAACTCTTAATTTAACTCTTATGTTGCACTAAAGAGGGGATGGCAAGGGTCAGAGAACAAACTAGCAAACAATCTTTTAATCTTCCAGTCAGCCTATTTCATACTCTTTCACTGCCTGATCTCTGACTCAAGCAGTTTCTTAGAGGCGATGTATAAATCACAGCCATCAGTTAGATGTGATAGCATATGTGCATATTTCTTTTTTATCCCTATTTACATGAAAAAATATCTGCCTGTCTTAGGCACTGATAAAGTGTCAGTCATTGTTGTAGCTAGACTCCAAGGCATCACGAAAATGCAGACAAAAAAGAAAACTGCTGCGCCCCTCTGAACCCCGCCTCCCTCCCTTCCCACTGGCTCCAGTCTCATTTGCAACTCTGTTCAAGAAGAGGAACAGAAGAATTAATAACGTGGAAAAGGGAGGCGTTCACAAGCAGCTGATTTTGCTCTTGTGTCAGAGCGACACATGGTCTTGGGGATAGACAGGCAGGATCTCTTGGTATTAAAGAGGCAGCAAATGTCAGGGGTGTTAACTGTCACAACTGGGTGGCAGCGCCAAGGGAGTGCTTTTCAGCCAGCAACAGCAGTAAGAAGGTGTCTGGGGACCCCCTCCTCCAATGGATGTATCATTGTCTCAGCTAGAACGAGTCAAAGCTAAGAAGCAGGTTCTCCAGCCATATCTCTAATAGGGACAGGGAAACCAATTTGGATAGTGTAGGGAGACACCTGCACTTTTATAGTGAACTCTAACTAAACTCAGACTAATTCTGAGGCTATGTCTACACTACAAAGGCACAGCTGCTGTTGCTTTAGCACTTCAGTACAGACGCTTACTGCAGTGTCGGGAGGGATTTACCTCATTGCTGTAGATAAGCCACCTCCCCGAAAGGCAGTAGCTAGGCTGGTGGAAGAATTTTACCATTGACCTAACACTGTCTACACTAGGGGTTAGGTCAGGCTGGATTTTTCACATCCTGGAGAGACATAGCTATACCAATGTCACTTTTCAGTGTAGACAAGCCTGGAAGCTCAAAGTATTTGAGACCAGAAGCAGAAGCACTGATACGCATCAGGAATGGCATATTTAGGGTTCCCCCAGTCTAGATGGCATCAGGAAGAATCAGAGCTGTTTCTCACATGATTTCCAGCCCAGTTTCTCAGTCTCAAAGGTCTGGATAGTTCTGATCACTTTGGGATACCTGTCCTAATGCTGCTGAATCTTTGATCTAAAGGTGGGCCTACTTCCCTAAAGTGTGGGGTGTTTGAGTCCATGGTTTTGGTTTTTGAACCTCTTCTGAAGTTCCCCTATCAGTAATTCATAAGTGTTTGGAACTCCTGGGAGCACCAGGCACGCTGTTTTTTTCCTCTGCAATTCACACTCTATTTGTGTTGTGTTTAGATATTCCTGCTCTCTGAACTCTCTATGCCTCTCACGTCCTCGCTTTCCTTTTATTGTCTCACTATATGACGGGGCTTTGGCTCTCATTGAATTGGGGCTAATGTGGAAGCATGGCGTAATGGATATGTTGAGTAATGCCTTGCTTGTTGTCATTTGCCTTGGCAGGTCACTATGGGAAGGATATTTATCGAAGTGGAGGGCCAGATCTCCATAATTTCATCTCCTCCGGGTTTGTCACATTAGGAAGAGGACACGTGAAGGGTACAGTGGAAACAATTTTTTGCTAAATAAAAATATTGTTTTAAATAAAAAGCTATAACTCAGAAGCTGGGTTCTAAGTGATAGGAGATAACAGTCCTGGACTGCAGTCAGTAGATTTATTCTAGCCCATCTTGTTGCAGGTTAAATATTGTGCCGCTGGCAGAGTCTCTTACACCCTAGTGAGGGAAAGAGGGGGAGTGCAGAATTAGGGAATACAGACACCACTCTGAGTTTGCAATCCGACAACTTGTATTGCTTTGTGTTTTCTGGGAGCATGGATGCAAACTGACCCTCTTGCTGCTGCTTTTATCTTGGGAACAGAAAGGTCTGTAATGCCACCCAAGGGGGTAGGTGGCAGCATTTCAAGAGTGGGGATTTTTGTTTACTCAACTGATTTCCAGGTTATGGGAATTTTGTTTTTGTTGTTGTTGTTTTTTTGTTTGGTTTGGTTTGGTATTACAAATATTTTATAAAATGATTTCTTACAGGTCCACGTACATATATTCTGTGTTCACATAATCTGTGATATACTGTACAAACATGAAAACACATAAATATACATATTGTGTGCTGTGTATGTTCTGTGTATATGTACTGTATATACAATCTATGTTGAAAGATAGTTGTAGCTATATTAGATAAGCAAACATATAATCCTGTTTAGGAGTTATGGTGATAACAAAACTGCAGGAGCTATGTGTTGAGTAACTTGTCACCAGAACCCCAAGGTGAATGTTCCTTTTATAACATTGTTGCATATGTCGGGGGTTTCTATAGTAGATGGTGCGAATGTTTGTTTGAACCAGTTTTGTGTTTACATTCCATATTCTAACAAAGTCACATTGGTACGTGGACAGTGGATCATATCGCTGGGAGTGCAAAGGTGTGCCACGTCCATACTAATCTGATTTTGTTCCTTGCTGACTTATGAGACTGTTGTACATTTATATAGACACAATGTATGTGGAGATGCTTATACAGAGCCAATGTACTATGTGTGGAGCCGTGTTCATGTGCCCGCCTGGTTGAACATACATCTTTTGTTGTTTCCGTGGATGACCACCATTAAAAGAGTTTTATTTTTCATACATTTGCTGCACTTTTTAAAATTCTCCATGAGTATCATCCAAAGTGGTGTCAGTCCTGTAGAACTTTCAGAGAAGAAACAAATATCTGTATATTGTCTGTGTATGTCTGTGTGTATTTAAATAAAGTTTATTGAGGCTGAGGCAGCACCCATGGGACGTGTAATGCACTTCCATCCTGGGTAGAGCACTGGCTAGGAGGAAGCAGAGGGACACACCACTAACCTTCTAGGGGAGAGGGGGCTAAAAAGGGGCAAGGAAGGACATGTGGATGGTGGGACACATGAGGCCTCCTTCAGAAATGGGGGTTTATTGTTATTTCATATCCTATCAGGGCCTGAGCTCACACTGAGCATGATGGGATACGTGTTTAGGCTGAGATGATGAGCATGGGGAGTGCACTCAGGCTGGGGTGCAGAGCACAGAGTGGTGTGTCCAGAGCACTTGGGACTAACTGCTGGGATCCCCTGGGCAGGGCCTGGCAACATGCTCCTCCCTCTCAGACATTTTAGTTGATCTTTAA
This sequence comes from Terrapene triunguis, assembly GCF_002925995.2. Classification (NCBI taxonomy): domain Eukaryota; kingdom Metazoa; phylum Chordata; order Testudines; family Emydidae; genus Terrapene; species Terrapene triunguis. Next base: position 24,293,617 of record NW_020664543.1, read on the forward strand.
TCAATTTACTGTACAATATTGTTCAGTTACTTCTATGTGTAAAATAAAATCTACCTTCCTTCCTTAACTGAAGAGGCTCAGGGGGGTCTATTCTTCCTTAGATGTGCAGATAGATGATTTATACACACCAGCTGTTGGCTTTCCTGGGAGTTCCACACCATACATTCCCCATCCATAAGAAGATGGGAGAATAGATGATCTATACGTAAACTATAACTGATAGTCACGAAGATAGGAACATACTTTTCAAAGTGGACAACTAACTTTTGTTGCTTGAAGAAAATTGCCTGCCTTAGTTGTGTATGAAGTCAATCATCTCAGTGTTCTCTATCGGTTTGCCTTGGCCTTTGGGATTCATTTTAAACTGTCTACAGGTTTATATCACATTTAAATGGTATTTCAGTGTGGTTAACTTTCAAGGGCAAATTTTCAAGTTTGTACACCACTGATGTGTCTTAAAAAGTGCATGCACTGATTGCACATGCAAACTGCCATATTTGCATGTATAAATCAATAAGTGGGCACATAAGTGTCTGTGTCACATTATCTATTTGCAGCCATAATTGTCTGTCTGTGCTCTGAATACAGGATTTTTTTGGATGCAACAGGTAGGTGTGACTTAGGAGCATTTTCCGTGGTACTTGTGCTCAAGTCACTTAGGAGCTTTTGAAAATCCTTCCAGGCATATCTGCTGCACTCTTGTTTGAAATTTTCCTGTTGGCTCTAACTGTCAGAATAATTGTACTTTTAGACAAAAGAGACTATGTTCCAGCAAGCATGCTGTAGCTTTCAGAGATTTGCTTCCAAATTTGAAAGTGTCCGATACAATTCTTCTTTGTAGAAATACAGCTTCATGTTGAGGCTTCATCATGGGTGATTTCCAATGTGTGAGGTGACTGCACTACCTCACCCTCTATTAACCCGACAGCTTTCTCCTGCCCCATTTATTACGGTATCATGCCAGTAGCTTCTGTCTCTGGTTTGAACAGAGCCTCGGGAAGTGCATCTTAATATTTCTTTGCACTAGGAGACACATTTTCTCTGTTTTCTCAACTGTCTCCTGTGCTATGGCAGCACTCCAAGTGCTGACTAATATTTTAGAATTAGGCTATTTTGGGAAGGAGATGGGGATGTGAGACATGGCAAAGCACCATGGATACCACATCAGTGAATTCAAGTGCCTGACATTCACAAGTTCCTGGGAGATTGTGATTTATGATTCTTGTATGACACTCTGCCGGGTGATGCATCACTACCTGACACTAAAGTCTATAAAATCACTATACAATGTATTCTCCAAACCAGGAGAAAGGCCTCTACTGTCAGTCAAGTGCAGAGGATCGGGGGACACATCCAAAGTTTTCAAACCACAGAACTTCTTATTGGTGAGGTATAGTCTCTTCTTTGATCTCCCTCCTCAGTCAACTACCCAATGAAACAAAGAAAGGGTCACTGTGTACTAGAACTTGTCAGATCTCAACTAATGTATTATACAAATGTTCTTTTGCTTACATTTTCTCCCTTGAATTGGGAGCTCTGTGGTTTTGACTGTACCAGATAATAGCCGCTTGAGGATATCCCAATTCCCAGGCCAGATTCCATTCATCCTGCTCTGTTGAGGTATTGCAGGTCTTTGCTTTACCGGATGTGTTGAGCCATGGGTAGGCAAAGTATGGACTGATAACCTCAGAGAATAGACACACCCTGAAAAGTAGCCCTGCAAACCTGGCAAGGTGGGTTCCAATAGTCACTGATTCTCAATGACACCAAATCAGATTTTCTCAGTTTGCAGGTAAAAGCGTGTTATTTCCAGCCCCACAAACTCAGCCTGGGCTTTTCTGATCTCACTGATCATTGCTTGAAATAAAGATTCTGCACCCCAAATTATAACTTCAGTTTACACCAGAGCAATACCTTTCTCCCCTTTGGCACCTGTGTACCGTAATTAGTTTTAAATGGGTTTGTGCAGGTGTCACTGGTTACATCATCTGAAGACACTAGGACTTCACAGGGATAGCTGATGAAATTTGACCTCCAGAACATCTGAGAAATAAAGAACCCAGCTTGCCTCTCAGATCCCAGAATGAGTTTGTGGGGCTGATACTTTTAAACTGAGCACAACAGATCTGGGAGCAATGAGACACAGTGGATATGGAGTCCTACGATGATATTATTACAGAGTCACATTTTAGGGTAGAAGTGTACTTTTACTGGAGTTTTCTTTGACCTTGTCAGTTCAAGCCAGACCCTCAATGGGATACAATGCCTGGTACAAAATCAGAAAATCACACACAGACATGTATTTTACAAACCTGGATGACTCAGCTGTCCCCACACAAAAACTCTGCCCCAGGCTATTTCCAGTAATTCTGCAGACATCTCTCACGCCTCTTACAGATCCGACAAAACTGAGCTCTTCCAGAAATCACTATGTGAAATATTTTGCTCTGGTTTTGGGTGGCTGTAGATCACTAATGTTACAAGCTTTGTAGCTCATTGCTTGCTGTGTCTATGCAAGCCGTTTTTCTGCAAGTCTTCCACCTTCACACTGGCACCGGTGCCTGCTCCCGTCCTGAGGCAATAGGTGGGAATGCTAGTGCATAACCCCATGAGTCTACACAGTGCTGGTCTGGATGATGTGATTGTAAAACTCCTGGCAGCCTGCCTGCAATAGTCCACGTGAGGCTGCACCAGTGGCTGTGCAATAGTGAAACATTTGAAAATGTTTCGGTGCAGGCAAAGTCAGTATGGTATCTGAGCACCTTACTATGCTTCAGGTCTCAATATGACATAGAAAACAATACTCTGCTATTACCTGCATGCACCCAGTGGTACCGTCTGGTGGCCCTATATTCCACATTTGCCCTGTGGTACTGGCCGGGTACCTCTATCCCACATTTGCCCTGTGGTACTGGCCGGTTGCCTCTATCCCACATTTGCCCTGTGGTACTGGCCGGTTGCCTCTATCCCACATTTGCCCTGTGGTACTGGCCGGTTGCCTCTATCCCACACTTGCCAGCTGGTTGCCTTTATCCCAGATGCTCCCTATTGTACCGGCAGGTGGCCTCTATCTCAGATTCCCCCTGTAGTACTGGTCAGTGGCCTCTGTTTCAGATTCTCACTGTGGTTCTGGCTGGTGGCCCCTTGTTGTGGGTTCCCCCTGTGGTTCTGGCTGGTGGTCCATTGTTGTGGGTTCCCCCTGTGGTTATGGCTGGTGGCCCCTTGCTGTAGGTTTCCCCTGTGGTTATAGCTGGTGGCCCACTGGCCTGGGGACTTCTTTTCTCATATCCAAGACTATTGACTTATTCCTTTAGCTGGTAATTTCTAAACTGACCACTGGCCATTTCTGTGCTCTGTATCTGCAATCAAAATAAATCCCTTCCATCAATGAAAAGGTATTTTGCTCCCATGTGCTCCAGGGCTTACATTTGGCACCCCCAGCACAGCATGGATACAAAACACCAAACTGAACACCTCCGAGATGGAGGTTACCGACCCTCCCATTGTATCCTTTCATCAGTAATCTGTGTGTGCAGCATGCCTGAGACTCCTTAAACAGGGAGGAAAATAACTCATATGCTGCCAGTTAAATGTGACTGAGAATGACTCTGGTAGGGTCAGTTTTCCATGAAAACATCCAGAATGCACTATGAATAGGTTATGCAAAAATTGCAGTTTAGGTATGTCGAGTCCCTGTGCTCATTAAACACTTGTTAGATCAGATCAATGGTGGGATGTCAAACAGCAGCCAGCTGCATCCCAATGAATCATTTTATTTCCATCCTGGATAATAACGAATCACTTTGATGGCATCTTGCTGTTTGTGCGCTGAAGATTGCTTGCATTCTGATTCCAGATTAATTTGAACCATTGCGTAGCCGCTGCTAATTGTATTGACTTGGAAATAGGCTCGTTAGGATGTTGAAACCCCTTCACAGCGTCGTAGAAAGATTTCGTGTATACAATAGGGCATTTCAATCCACTCCCTGAATTATTTAACTAACTTCAGGCGTGACAAACTATTTATCAGCGAAGTCCGGGCAGCGTCTCTGCTTTAGCCCCGTGACTGGCCCGGTGGGAGGAGAGCCGGAGGGGAATGTCTGTCTCAGAGGCAGTCAAAGGTCAGGAGCTGGCATCAACACCACAAGACTGCCTGAAGCATTAGTGCAGCCTGTCGTTGCCAGCAGATTGCTGTAGGCACTGAAGGAGGTGAATGTGGAAGTAAGGAAATGTATCCATATGGAACAGCCTTTGGCCGGGGGCTTTGGGCAGCAAAATAGGCTGGGTTCAGGTATCCTGATCTTCTCCCCTTGGTCACCGAGGAGGGGCGCTTCCCAATTAGATAACAAAATGTGGCCCTAGCCCCCGTCTAGATAGATTTCAAAAGACCCTGGCCTTCCAAACTGGTGCTTCCCACCTCAGCAAGTGATGGGCAGAGGGGCAAAGGAGTTTGTAAAGCCTGAGGAGACCCTCTCTGACTTTATTGAATAAACAGCAGGGAAATGAGCAGTGGTGGTAACCAGGAACAATGGGCAGTGGGGCGCATGGGGTGAAGCAGGACCCAGTGAAACTTACGTAGAGCTGTGTGCTCTCAGTCACTCTACCGCGGGATCTGACCAGAGCCTGCTCCCTGTAACAAGGGAAAATGTCATCCTCAAGTTGCCCTGGTGATGCATGTGATGTGACACGGCCTTCAAGGAGCCCCTCACCACTCCCTGTTGGCTGCCCCCTAATTAGGCCTAATTATGAGCAAAAGGTGCCCCCCCCCCCGGACACAGATAGGATTTGGGGGATCATCAATGGGGACTGGGGAACACTGCATGAACTGGCTCATCACTTGTGCCTCAGCCAAGAAACAGTTAACAACCTGCTCTTGTGCTGGAGCTGCCCACTATCAGCTCCAAATACAAACTGCGAGTCACACCCTGGGTGTGCACATATTCGTACATGGCCGTGTGGCATGGAGTTTTTCCAGCTCCTGTTTGGGATGGGCACATTACCCATGGGTGAGTTCTGCAGCTTATCCCAGATGAGTGCCGGTAAAGCCATCGCACCAACCACTGCACCAGGTATCATGTGGATGTCACCAAAACAGATTTAGGCCCAACGCAGTTTAGCGCTTGTATCTAAAGTAGCTGTTGACATAGATTTTACACATAATGTGCACGTATCAATTTATGTAATATTAAATGCTCTGTTAATGTGAGTGAATTGGGAATTTCACCCAGTCTGTGGGATATACCATGCCAAACTTGCGCTGATGGTAGCCCACTGCCCACTGCATTTTTCTTAGTCAGGATTGTATTCACTAACCTACACCTGCTGGACACTGGCTGACACCACCCTACTTGCTGAGAAAGCAGAGATTCGATTCCTGTTGAAATCACCTGTGCAATCTCAGCCAGCCAGCGCTATTTCTGTGGTTAGAGAATCGCCTTGCTTTAGGATGTGTCTACACATGAAAATTAATCTGAATAAGGGAAGGTGTGAATTAAAGCAGATTTGCTATTCCTGCTTATCTCCATGTCTGGGTGTTCTTATTCCAGAATAAGAGTACTCTGTTCTGAATTAGCTTAATAAAATAGATTAAACTAATTTGGAATAAGGCACTCTTATTACAGAGTAAGGCCTGGTCTACACTGGGGGAGGAATCGATCTAAGATATGCAATTTCAGCTACGAGAATAGCGTAGCTGAAGTCAACGTATGTTAGATTGACTTAGAATCACTTACTTTGCGTCCTCGCAGCGCGGGATCGACAGCCGCCGCTCCCCCGTCGACTCCGCTTCCGCCTCTCGCTGTGGTGGAGTTCCGGAGTCGACTGCAGAGCGATCGGGGATCGATTTATCGCATCTACACTAGACGCGATAAATCGATCCCTGATAGATTGATCACTACCCGCCGATCCGGCGGGTAGTGTAGACGTACCCTAAGTGTCCAAACACAGAGTTCCAGAATAACTCCGGTGTAGGCAAGCCCCTAAACACCTTTGTCCTGGAAACTCCATTTTTACCCAGTGTAATCCTCACTAGGGCTTCACAGCTGTGTTTTCGGGGGATAGTTACAGTAATCTAGCTCACTAGAATGGATTTCTTTTCCTCTGCATTGTGTGTGTTATGTCAAAATAAATTACAGCACCTGAAAAGAAATGACTGCTTACTAGTAAATGCCCTTCCGCAGGAGGGATTCTGTCAACTATTCAGTGCTGTTTTGGCACTTAGCTTTAAATGTGGAACTGTAGACTGCTGAAAGCCTGCCTAGTTATGCTCCCAATACATGTACCTAGGGAGCTACTTACTCTAGTTTTCTCTTTGGAAGAGTTTATTTTTCTGTATTTATCAGCTAAAATTTGGTCACAAAAATGGGCCTGTTGTTTCCTGCATTGACATCATTTAACAGCTGAGGTTGGTTGCTTGCCTACAAAGGATTGTTAAGTAAAATTAAAAATTCTCAACTGGAACTGGCATCCAGGGCTCCTTCAGCATTAAAACAATTTGTAAAGCACAAAAAACGGATCTATTGTTGAATGTTTGACATTCAGGGCCCAGAATGAGAGAATCTGTGATTCTAAGCATCAGTCCAACACACCTAGAACCCTGAAATAGTCTAAGAGGACCTAGGAGATCCTTTCATAGGCACCAGCAAACTTTGTACTAACAAATCACCGTCTATCGTCCAAATGAGCCAATACTGTTTTTCCATTCTTCTTTGGGATTGTTTTAAAGTCTGTTGGGAGAGAATATTGTCTAGTGATCTAAGCAGAGTACTTGGAGCCGTGAGGCCTGGACTCTTTTCCTAGCTATGCCACTCACTCGCGGGAAAATGATTTGACTGCTCCGTGCCTCAGTTTAACCAGCTGTAAAGTTGGTACAATAAAGTAGGGTAACCATACGTCTGGTTTTTCCCGGACATGTCTGGCTTTTTGGTAATCAAACCCCCATCCGGGGGGAATTGCCAAAAAGCCGAACATGTCCGGGAAAATACCGGCCGGGCACTTCCCCTCCCGTGGCTGCTTTGCTCCTCCCCTGACTCTTCGGCTCTGTTTAAGAGCCGAGCTGGCCGAGCGCTACCGGCTTCGGGCAGCCCCCATGCTTCCGGCCCCTGAGCCGCCGGCCGGGCACTTCCCCTCCCGGGCTCCGGGGGCGCAGGGTCCAGAGTCATGGGGGCTGCCCGAAGCCCGAGCGCTACCGGC
>NW_020664543.1:24301207-24313373 GCF_002925995.2 Terrapene triunguis
CGGGCAGCCCTTTTCGCGTGGCTGGGAGGGAGGAGGGGGAGTTAGGGCGGGGACTTTGGGGAAGGGGCGGAGTTGGGGCGGGGCCGGGGTTGGGAAAGGGGCGGGGCCAGGGCCCCGTGGAGTATCCTCCTTTTTTATTTTTTAAATATGGCAACCCTAAATAAAGCAAAGGTTACAGAGGTGTGAGTAGAGCTGTGCAGACAGCTGGCAATAGGCTGTTCATTCAACAAATTTAGCCCTGTTACCTGATTGCAAATTTTCCACCAACAGACAGATTTTTCCTGATTTGTTCACTCTTTGTAACTGTTTGTGCAGGTGGCCTTTTTTTATTGGCCAGGAACCTGTGGCTGTGAATACTTTGTTGTTTATTATTTGTATCATGATAGTGCCTAGGGCCCAATCAAGAATCAGGACCGAATTGTGCTACGTGGGATACAAACACATCAGGAGATGGTCCATGCCCCAAAAAGCTTATGATCTGCATATTCCTTCATGTCATCGATATATATGAGTCAGTAGTGGAGCATATACCGCCTGGTAGAAAGTCAATCCAGGCACATGCTCAGTTACTGAGTTAATGCTGTTTTACTAGCTGGGCTCAAGAGGTCAGCTCCATATTCCACTGCCCAGCAGTGTTGCTAGGCGTTTCACATTACAACTAGATGTTGGCTTTAAGGGACATAGTGTTACAGAGCTGTGGTCCGCTAAGCCACAGGGGATTATTTCTGTTCCCCAGTTGGGTGATTTACTTTTATAAACTATTTTCACATCTTACCCAAACAAATTTTGGTTAAATGACTTCGCTACATTCTCCACCAACATCCACAGCAGCAAAACTTCACTGCACAAATGTTTGCAAAGAGCAGTCACTCTGCAAATGGGGCAGTCTGTAAATTACAGAAGAATTTTTTAGTGATTTTCAAGAAAGACCCACTCACCCTTGTAACACTGAAACATAGAGGATCCAGGACTCACCCAGCCAACCCACAATGTGTTATGTTATTTCTGGACGGTCCCGATCAGGAATGTGAAGAGATTTGATAGGGGAATTGATGGCCGTTCAGATTATAGACCCAGCGCTGTCTCACAAATTGTTTCCAAGTTAGCACATGGGATGTGATGTTGAACACCTTCTCTGAGAGCCTGCTTTCCTGCTGAAGCTTAGATTCTGTGGTCATGAATGTGCTGCTGAGTCCTTACTCCATTCCTAGTCGTGGACACGGGGCCTGAGTTAGCGTCTAAACTCATCCCCTTCCCGGGGCTTTACCCTCAAATGATAACACACCATAAACCTCAGCCTAAGCTCCCTCCCTCAACTTGCCTGCTCATAGAGGTTTCCTTCTGCCCTAGTTCTAGCCTAAAATGTCACAGCAACTCCCTTTTTCCTGGTGGGAGCTAAGAGGACTCATGTACAGCATTACCTGGCAGTAATTAGCCTGAAGATTAAAGTAGGGTATTCGTGCCTGAGCCTATGGTGACTCAATAGAAAAGCCCCATCTTCCTGGACAGGGTCTGAGGGCCTGATTCTCGCTGCCTTGCACTCAGGCAAAGTGAATGCACATTTCAAACACCACCAGATCACAAGGAGCAAGGCCGAGATGAATCGGGCCCTTGGAGTCTGACCCCTTGTTGCTGCTGCTGGTGGCAGGGCTCCCCAATGGGACAGGGGAGCCAGGAAGAGCAAACTGCTACTGCTCTCCACACTTGCCTGACAGCTAGTGCCCTGTGGGGTGCTCGGAATTTCAACTGCTATTGAGTCAGCACCTTTCAGGATTGGGCCCAAAGTGTCCAGTAAGGGACCATAGCACCTTGCATTGTTTTTACCTGCTCCCTCAGGCTGTGTTACTCCTTTGGCCACCACTCCAGACTCTCTGGCTGTGCCAGGCCAGGCCAAATCCCACAGGCTGTGAATCTTTTCATGCTCTCTGTCTTCAGTATCCTCGGCTGTGACTGAGTAGGGATCCCCTATTCAGAGGCTGGCTGTGAGCTGCTTGTTTTAGGGCTTGCAGAAGATTATCTTGGCCAAAGGACACCTTCTTCCTGCTCCCTCTTCTGCCTTGGTGTCTGGTCTTCTTCCTGATCCTCCGGCTACTCTCTGACTATCTGGTCCTTTCGTCCGTCTCACCTGGATTCCCTGCTAAGAACTGTGAACAGGTACCTCAGGACGTGTCAGTTTCTCTGGGGAAGTAACTAACCTCAGCTCAGATTCACCCAGGTTCTGCTAGCCCACTGGTTGCCACCGATGGTTCTGTGTGTACCTTGGACTGTAGGCTCCAAATCCTGCCATAGTGATGGGGCCTGGCATTACAACACCACTGTGGTTTTCCAGCTGCCATTTAGCTGTGCCTGCTCCAACCTGCGATGGAACTTGGGCTGCTGGCGGTTGAAAGCCTGTGCCCACAAGTGAATGGGAGGCAGCCCTGGCTGGGACAGCGAGGTTGTAGACTGCTAACAGGTGGACAGCACTAGGCCCAGCTCAGATAGACCAGGAAGTTTCTCCTTCTAATGGGACACTGGCCCACATCCTCCAAAGTATTTAGGTGCCTAACACCCATTGAAATCAGGAGCCTAAATACCTCTGAGTATCTGGGCCACTATTCCCAGGTGAAAAGGGGCTGCACTCTGGGGCAGACAAAGAAGCATTAGAGATTTTGCATAAGCCATTTCAAAGAGTTTTGATCAAGTTCTGATGTTGCGTTAAGGGGAATAGAGCTCAGCCTTCTTCCACCCACCAAAATAGATGATGCAGTGTTAGAGGTTGGATTCTGAAGTGGGGTCGTGGGGTGTGCATGCACATATGATTATTCCCCTCTATTCAGCATGGGTGAGGACACATCTGGAGTATTGTGTCCAGTTTTGGGGCCCCCACTACAGAAATGATGAGGACAAATTGGAGAGAGTCCAGCAGAGGGCAACAAAAATGATTAGTGGACTGGGGCACATGACTTACGAGGAGAGGCTGAGGGAACTGGGCTTATTTAGTCTGCAGAATAGAAGAATGGGGGGGTGGATTTGATAGCAGCCTTCAACTACTGTACCTGAAAGGGGGTTCCAAAGAGGATGGAGCTCGGCTGCTCTCAGTGGTGGCAGATGACCAAACGAGGAGTAATGGTCTCAAGTTGCAGTAGGGGAGGTTTAGGTTGGATATTAGGAAACACTATTTCACTAGGAGGGTGGTGAAGCACTGCAATGGGTTACCAAGGGAGGTGGTGGAATCTCCATCCTTAGAGGTTTTTAAGGTCAGGCTTGACAAAGCCCTGGCTGGGATGATTTAGTTGGGAATTGGTCCTGCTTTGAGCAGGGGGTTGGACTAGATGACCTCCTGAGGTTTCTTCCAGCCCTAGTCTTCTATGATTCTATGATGTATGCACCCATGTCTGAGTGTGAGCACCAGTGTGTATGCGCCTGTGTATGTGCAAGCACCCATGTGTGTGCGTGTGTGCACGCAAGTGGGGAACTGGTATTACCATTCCTTCCTCCCAAGACAAACTTACATGGCTATCAGATGAACTGCTGTTTTAACAGACAGCAACATGGGAGATTGAGGGAGGTCTCTGCTATGAACAGGGCAATCTGTAACCCTTGTTCTGAAGCTAGACCTTATGAGGGGCTGACCACCCTTGATTTTAGTGTGGGCTGGGGGCAGCGGTACTGTCTGGTGGGAAATTGGATCAAGTCACTCCCTGGGACCCAAGGATGCCTTCAGGGCTTGGAGGCAGGAGGGGCAATGGCCCTACCTGGCAAACCCCCAAAGACAGAGGATATCTGCCACCTGCAGCCCCTCTCAATTTCCAATGCAGGAGTCACTCAGGAGATGGGAGATGGGGAGAGGCCAGCAGATTCCCTGAAGGCACCACTAGTAAGTGGCCAGATGTTGGTGGGGAGAGAGGGAGGGCTGTAGAGGTCCCGTAGAGGTCTGTTGACTTCTCTGTTGCAGGACCTTCCACTCACAGTCCTCACTGCTCCTCCTCAGCCTGGCTCTGATAGACACCCTGTGCAGGCTGAGCCCCCTGGGTCCTACAGGGTGTGGGGCTGGGACAAAGCCGGGTGGAGGTGGAGGAGCTGGGTAATCTGCAGGAACTCCCAGCCCAGCCTGTTTGTCTGAACTGATCTCCCTGCAAAGCCGTCACCTTTCTGGTTTTCCTGCAGGCTCCTCAGTACTGCTCCAGGTCCCTGGGGAGCGATAGCGGGAGGGGTTTGATTTGGTTCAATAGGAGGAAGGGATACTGAGAGAAGGAGGAGGGGTGATGGGCGCTAACGACGGTGCCAACGAGAACAGGCTGGAGAATGGAATTTCCCTCCCATGGAAATTTCAAATTTGGGGGGCAAAAAATCCTCTTGAATCAGGACAAAAATCGAAATTGTTTGTCGGAGAAAAAATTCTGAATTTGTTTCCAAGGAGAACCGAGACTGAATTTTTCAGCTTGCTCCTGGTGGGGCAAGTCCTCCAGCAGCCGCTTCCCTGTGCTGCCCGACTGCAGAGAGTAGGAGGCCCACAGAGCCAGCTGCCATAGGGGGCTGGGGGAGCCCAGGCTGGCAGGCGCTCTGGCCTGGATACTTGCACCAACAGGGGTGGAGCTAAGGGAACAGGCTGCACCAATCCATTCAGCCAGCTCCATGGTCACCTCCCCTGGGGTTCGAGATCCAGGGTTCTCTGCAAGGGGAAGGACGATGGGCATGTGGCTGCTTTTCAGCGTAGAGCCTCTGTAGATGTTCCTCCTGTCTGTCTGACTGTCTAGGCACTTCTAGCACCTTCCTCTGCATCCTATGTGAGCGCCCCGTGCCCCATGACAGTGGGGTAAATGAGCAGTGTGAAAATCCAGCCTGGCCTTTTACTTTTCCATCCAGGAAGGTAAAACTAGGTAAGAATTCCTTTTGGTGATAGCAAATGTTCTCCTTCCGCTACGTGCTATGGCTGGCACCACTGGGATATGCAGACCTGACTGACTGCAAGGCCTGGAACAAAGGAGATAAAAACAGTGGGAATTTGAGCAGCAGCTGCCCAAGGTCCCTCTTTCAGCAGGAAGGAGTTCAGCTATGGATGCCCCCTGTAATAGGGGTCGTTGTGGGGCCTCAGAGAGTAAAGCCAGCAGGGTGAAGGGAGACTGCTGTTGAGTGTACGCAGCCCCATCCCTTCTACCTCTAGTGCTGGGACAGGAAGTTGCTCCTGTTTCTCTCCCAATGCTTTGGAGTGGGTTGCTGCTGAGTAGCCTTCCCTGCCAGCTGTTTGCACAGTGCAGAGGTGGAGGGCGCGGAGACCAGTCAGTTACCAGGAGGTAGAATTCATCATGAGGACAGTATAAATGCAGGAGTGTTGTGGCATAGAACGAGTCGTGCAGTGCTTCCTGGGTCTGTCAGAATGCTTGAATGGGGGAGCATTTGACGCACAGTGGCTTTTGCTGGTGGTTATTTATGTTGCTCTCTAATGGCTGGAGTTTGAATTGTTAAAAGCAGAGCATCTTCTGCTGTGGGAGTCTGCCTCCCACTGCCAGGGGCCCGCTAGACTCATGGCTCTTCCTACCACACACAAGGGAGCCATAGCAGGAAATGCCTAGGAGACCCCGCCCCTTCACCTCAAAAGCAGAGTGATCCATGGTGATCCATACCATTGTCACGACAGCCCCCTTCAAGGGAGTGATTGTGAGGACCAATTGTTCAAGATGCAGCAGCCCCAACAACACCACCTACTGAGTGCAACAGATGGCTGGGAGCACAGCATGCCACCAATCCACACACTACACGTGCCCCCAGCCCCTTCCATATCCATGCCAATGCTTTGGTGCTGATCTCTAAAGCCCGCAATGGACCAGGGCTTCATTTTTGTAGGTGCCTTCAGAGACGCTGTAGTTACCTTCTCAAGGTAGAAGTGAGATGAATCAGGGTCGTCCTTCGAAGCAGGTCCCCCTGTGCGGGGGATTCTCTGCTGCTGGATCAGGCTGAGTTTGCATCTTGCTGCTACCCAGCCACAATGGAAGATACGTCACTTTGCACAGGCCTTTGCTCCATATCGACAGCTGCAGAACAGACAGCAGTACTTCTGCTCGAGGCAGACAATGGAGACCCATCCCTCTTAAAACGCCACACAAACAATGGAGTATGATGCTTTCAGATGGGAACAGTTCTCTTTGTAACTGTTCATCTGACACTTGGCTATTATTGGGATGGGTGCAATAAAAGGCATGGATAGAAAGAACCTGGGGCTTGTCAGTAATTCATAATACCTGAAATATGCAGGCAACCAGATTCTGCAGCACAACTGGGATTTGAACCATGGGCCTGATCCCAAAACCTCTGACATTGGGTTCAATGGGCCTGGTACCTATGTTGAAAATGCACTTGTGCATTTCAGTAGCTGGCCATCCCCCCAGAACTGCCTACTTTTCTGTCTTGGTGGAGCATGCAATAGGTTTTGCTTTGTTCAGATATGTCCCTGCTCTGATCAGTGACTGTAAAATGGTAGATTTCCCTGGTCTTGTGTCGCAGTGGCTCTGTAATAAAAGTGCTTAATTTATAATTAAAAAGGTGTTTTATCTAATGACCCGCCTTGAAACTGACCATGGGACCTGAGAGTCAAACTGGGTTCTCTGGCTGTGCATCATCACTATTAATAAGTGCCCTAATCCTAATTGAGGTCTCTAGATGCTACTGTAATACAAATAATAATAAAGATTTTCCAATTGCAAATTTAGTTCAAATTCTGCTGAGAATGCATGAGATGGAATAGACTCCAGCTCCTACTCCCAAAGCTGGGTTGGCTCTGTGGGGCTAAGAGGAGCAAAAGACTTTACAAATGTTAGCCAGTAAAGTCAGCAGGGAGGACTCTGCACACAGTGAGTGGATCTGCTGAATAAGAACATCTGAGTTTTGCACAGTCACATTTCTAAGCAGATCTGTACTTTAAATGAGGCCATTTCTGTGCACACAACTCAGAGGCATCTCTTTGGAAATGAGTTGTTTCAGTACAGTTTTATCTGAATTTTGTAAGGACATATTTGAGTAACTCTTATAACATCACATGTAACTCGGCTTTACTGTCTACAAAAGCTGCACATTTTAGTTTAAACTATTATTAGTAATTCTTATTTATTGAAGATGTGCTCAGTGCTGTACAAAGCAGAGATACTAAGATACATAAATCAATGGAATGTCACCATTTGGGATACTGGGCTAAATTCTAGTCACCCCAGCTCAAAAAGAGCAGAAATAGAAATGGGTTCAGAAGCAGGTGATGAGAATAATTAGGGGCCTGAATTAGGGACTTCATATGAAACGAGATTGAAAAAGCTCCCTAGAGAGGAAACGAAGAAGGGACAAGATCAAAGTCTGTAAAATAATGAAGGGGATAGAAAGGATAGATCAGCAATTCCTGTTCACTGTCTCCTGTGATACAGGAAGTAGTGGACATTCAATGACATTAAAATTGGGAAATTTAAAATTGAGCAAAGGAAATACTTTTTCATGCAGTGCACAAATTATTCTGTGGAACTCTCTGCCACAAGAAATAACTGAGGTCAAAAATTCAGTGGGATTTAAAAACAGATTGGACATTTATATGGGTAGCAAGATTATCCAGAGTGTTCATAGGACACATTAAAATTAGAGCGTTTGAAGGGATAGAAACCTTCCTCCTTCAGGCATAAGCCAACCTCTAACTGTTTGGGAATTTACCTGGGGAGAAGTAATCCCATAACTTCCCACTGCAGGGTTTCTTCCTCTGAAGCAGCCGGTACTGGACAAGCCACGGGACTAGATGGGCCCCAGTCTGGCCCCATCTAACAACCCCTATGTTGGAAGCAAAGGGAGAGTGATGTCACCCAACCACTTCCACTGCAGAAAACAGGAGTTTGATCTATGAGTGCAGTCAGGGAAATTCAGTCCTACTGAAAGTGCTGCTTACTGTGTCAGACAGGAGCTGGGCACTCTGCAAGCTGGGGTGGGGGAGTGAAGCTCTTGGCATTTCCAGTTCCCAGTGAGTGCCCCTGAGGACTGGCATCTGAGTTCTGGGCAGGAACAGAAGGGTGGATGGTTGGGTTGGTGACTTCATGACCCTTCTGCTGTGTGTTAAAGTCCATGGATTCTAAAGCCTGTTCATAGCTCAGCAGGCAGACATGGGCCTGCCCAGCTTTGGAGACCCAGCCAGTTGTGTTCTGCCTCTCAGTGGCAGGCAGGATCTTCTAGTCTTTTCCGCTGTGGCAGAAAGTGAACACAAGCAAAACACAGCCCCAAAGGGATGGTTTTAGTCTTGTTACTGCAGAGTGCCGAGAGCGGGCCTCGGGGATTGGAACTGCTGATTTGTAACTGTGCGGTGACTTTGCAAGTCAAATTCCAGGCATGCTTGGGCCCTGCAGGGAAGTGATAAACGGTGGGGCAGGAGGATGGGCTGCAGGGTTTGTGCCCAGCTTCCGTCAGCACCCCGCCAGGGCACGTCCATGCAGACTTGTACTGGCCCCACGCTCTGCACAGTCTCTATCTCCTCTGCTCTGCCTATGAAGAGTTTAATCACTGCAAAGGCGAGGCCCCACTCCATGCTCACATACTGCATGGGGGTGAAGCACAGTAAAGGACGTGGGACATCCGTGTTCTATTGTGCTGCTCTTCCTGCAGCCAAACAGAGACCCTGATACTTGGTTGTTGTTGGTAGGTGGGCAGATCTGTGCCCCGGCTGTTCCCAGCCTCTCTCTGTGTTTTGAGCCCAGTGGCACATCCTGACACGTGCAATCCACTCATGGCCTATTGACTCCATATCTGCCTGCTGATACATCCTCTCCGTGCACAACTTAGCAACGCCTCTAGCCAAGCAGTGTCAGTTCCAACTTGTCTGTTGGTGAGGGATAGTGAAAGGCCGTGCAAAATAATCATACCTCTCTCCCTGCCCCCCAGGAATCTCTCCCACAATCCCTGTAGCTCCTCTCTTTCCAGGTACATGTGGGGCTGCAGCTGCTTCTGCTGCACTCTGAGCGTGCTCTGATGTCATCCATTGACTGAGCCGCATACTCCGCATATTCCAGGGTGATGGTGTCAGATCCCCAGCAATGCTTCCCTCATCTCCTGCCCACAGGGGGACCATTCTGAACAGCAACAAGCCTCTTGTCTTATTTTGCAGGATCCCCAAAGTGGCTGGCAGTCCATTGTAATTCTTCACATGTGTGCGGCTAGGATGCAGTGTCTGACACTGCGTGAGGGATGCAGACAGTGAGAGCCAGCAGAGCAGGGAAAGCCACCAGGACAATGTGTCCTCAGCTTCCGTCATTTTATGGTTTTAGAAAAAAACCCGAGCATGTCTCACGCATTCCCTGCGAGATCTCTCTCTTCACCTCCCTTGTGCCATTCACCCTCGTGTTCACTGCGGAGCTTTCGCCTGAATAACGGAGGGGAAATGCAAGAGCTGCCGTGCTGCTGGTTTCGCTAAACAAACACTGATGGGCTGCTGACTTCTTTCTCTTTTGCAGATAAGATGGCAGCATCTTTAAATATTTACACCGAGTTACTGAAAAAGATGCTTAATCAAGAGTGGCAATAACACGGATAATTCTTTATCAGTTTATCCAGTGTGCTATTCTCCCAAAACTCCTCCCAGCAGGGGGGTGAATACTGTTACCCTCATTTTCCAGAGCGGGAAATGGAGATGGAGTGGGGAAGTGGCCTGCCTCAGGCCTGTGGCAGAATTAGAACTCAGGACTGACTGTGGTACAAGGACCTAGATATAAAGACAGGTAGAAGTAGTAAAAACATGGGGATAGAATCAACAGAGAGCCTCAAGAGCAGAAAATGAAAAAGAGGGAGAGGAAAGAGAAGGATGGAGGGAAAGAGGGAATTGTAAAAAGAAAATGAGGAGGAAGAGAGCAATAGAGATAGGCAGGGGTGGGGTGGGGGGCTAGGGACTGAGTGAAAAGGAAGGGGCAACAAGACCCAAAGGAGACACAGTGAGTCAGTGTCTTTCCCTGGGGATGGGTGCTTGCAGGTGCTCCCTCTCCTTCAGGCTGCAGAGCGACTGCAGCTGAAACCCCTCTTGTCACATGCTCCTGGCTCCTGCCTATGGGAAGCAGTCCTTGTGGAGCTGAGATGTGCCTGCAGGGGAGTTTTGTTTCAGATACTTGAACAAATCAGAAGGGACCAGGCCTGTGAGGTTAATGGTGCCCGCGAGGGAATCCCCACAGGCTGTCTCTCAATCAGCAGGGCTGGCTGTGGCTCTAGGTGGTAAAAACCCACCCAGGAGCTATATAGGCTTACCTGGCTGTGGCTTTTCTATCAGATCCATGAAGAGCTGGCTACAGAAATAGCACAGTGTGAGAAGCTACTTCGCAGTCTGCCGGTCTCCAGGCTATTAGCAACTGGGCCATGAGTTTCCTTCCCCTTCAGTCTGGAGGGTGGAGTGGGACTCAGACCCTTCCTACCTTCTCTGGCTCTATTGCTGGCAGGGAGAGAGGCCTCCGGGGCACTGCCCACCCCAAAGCACTGCACCAGGAGGAAGGCACTCATTTTGCTTGTGTTCAGGACCCGCACTGGGCAGGAGTTAGAGCTGATGCTTTATTTTGTTACGTGAAGTTTTGAAAAATTCTTAGCAGTCAGTATGACATCAGGGCTGCTCCCTGCCCCACTGCAGGTTGTCTCTAAGCAGCACAACCCTGCTCTCAAGGACTTCAAAGGGCTGGTCTATACATGGAGTTATTCTGGATTAGGGATTCAGATTAACTCCATGTATAAACACCCGTATTCTGGAATTTTAGTGACGTGGTCCCGATTGTCTTAACCCATACAGGTTTCAGAGGGGTAGTCAGTATCAGCAAAAACAACGAGGAGTCCTTGTGGAACCTTAGAGACTAACAAATTTATTTGGGCATAAGCTTTCGTGGGCTAAAACCCACTTCATCAGATGCATGGAGTGAAAAATACAGTAGGCAGGTATAATTATACAGCACATGAAAAGCTGGGAGTTGCCTTACCAAGTGGGGGGTCAGTGCTAACGAGGCCAATTCAATCATGGTAGGTGTGGCCCATTCCCAACAGTTGACAAGAAGGTGTATCAACAGATATCACACACAACAGATATCCCACCTTCTTGTCAACTGTTGGGAATGGGCCACATCCACCATGACTGAATTGAGTTACTGTCTTATCCTTTGGAAATAGCAAAGTGATAACATAAAGTTCCAGAGCTGTTGAATGACTTCCTGTTTGGATTTTATGGCAACACTAGGCAGAAGGGTTTGGCGAACAGCTGGGGGATGACCCTGCTGCAGGACCTGTACCAGATGACCAGAGACCTGATGGGGATAGACTAAGGAGGAACATTTGAAGAGAAGTGGGTAACTACAGGATTGATCCTTTGAGTCTTCTGAGTTTTGTGCTGACTGAGAGGATAGATAATTTATCCTAAGAAAGATTTGCTGCATCTTTGAGTAAATAAACTTAAACCCTCCCTGACTTTTCTCTGTAAGATCCATCTCTGTTCCAAGCTGCAGTAACTATATACACTGTAAATACAGCAGACTAGGGTAATGTGTTCATCCTGCATCTATCCACTCATTTCACTCCTCCACAGGAAATAATCCAGGCCTTGAGTCCCAGGCTTCCTGACCTGCCTGAAGTTATGATGGAATGCTGTTCTTTGGGCCTCTTTTGGAGGTAGCCCTAGCGCTCTATCTAGGATGGCTCCCTATCCCATGTTATTCCATAGCCATGCCTATTTTGTCAGATAGCCCCCTTCTTTGTAAGCCGCATGTGGGTCTCACACTAGCTTTTGAGGCCCCCAAAATGTGATACATAGGAACATTTCTATACACTGCCATCACGTTGCATCGCAATGCAAACCTCACATCACTATGATGCACAAGACTATCCCAACCCTATGACTGGCGTTGTACTTAAAGCTTTCTAATATTACTGACCAGAGGCTGCAAAGCCAGCCCTAGGAAGGGTGTTGCTTTACTCACACTTTGTGCAAAGTATGTTTATTCTGCTTGCATTGATTCCTTACCTGCTTCAGTAACTTCTGATCTTTCAGAATTCCAGGTCTTCTGAGTAGAAATCTTCAAGGGGAGGAAAACAATTCTAAATTCCCAAGTTGACATGGGGAAATAGGAGCTTTGGAGATTTTGGAGGCAGCGTTCTGAACACGAACACACACACACACACACACACACACACACACACACACACACACACA
>NW_020664543.1:24313383-24354174 GCF_002925995.2 Terrapene triunguis
CACACACACACACACACACACACACACACACACACACACACACACACGGGTTTGCAGGGGCATTGCCGCCAGAGCAGAGAGGTTAAGATTCCATCAGCCAGATGTGTCAACACAAACCTCCTCACAAAGGGAGACCGCGGGCAACGTTACCTGAAAGTGTTCTTTCTTGCTGTACATCACTGTGGTTCCTTTCTGCAAGGAGTGAGGGATGAAGCACTGCAAACCAGCAACCCACAGTACAAAGCAAGCTGTGGATTGCCAGGCCTGCGTTAACAGCTTGGGGGAACATGCTTGTTAGCAATCTCTATTGCACCATTTCCCTAATGGAAGAAGACAGTGGGGACATGCCCAGAGGCTGGTGTTTCTGAACTGTAAGGATTTTAGCACTAGCAAGCAAGGTATTGATATTGTGCAGGGGCTACATACAGATTTAGAAAGTGTATGCTGCTAAATTAGTCTCACCACCCAGTGTGATGGAAGTTCAAAAGAATCCCAGGCTTCTGTTTTGCATATAGAACACAAGAGCCTCTCTTTGCTGAGGTCCTTTGATGGCTCCTCTGATGTACAGTAGCTGCAAATGATGAAGAATTCAACACCAAAATGAAGATGGGGAAGCAGAGGAAACCAGCAGTCAAGATGTCACATTGTCACAGTCCCAGAGCAAGGGATGTACCTTCCCTGGCAAGGGCTGACGTGGGACCCAAACATAAAGATCACTTTCTGAATGTGATGTGACCCACACAGACATTTATCCTATTGCAAACAGTTCTGACACGTGCAGCAGGCTCAGCTCACCTCAGGCTTGACCTCTTCTGATACAGCTGCTGCCTGTGTGCCATGGTTGTCCTGCTTTGAGTGTTGGGGCAGTAATTAAGCTATCAGGACATTCTTCCCAACAGTGCGATTTATCTGGCTGCGGAATAGCGATAGTTGGAAAATGTTTGTATCTTTTTCATCATGGAAAGTTTTGACTAAATTGACGGAGTTTCAGCTCTTTTCCATGGATATTTTTGACTTTGGTGAAAGCTGGAAAGCTCAACATTTTAGGGCAAACAGTTTCAGTTTAAAACCAACAACATTGATTTGGACATTCTGCAGCAATGCCTCATGGGAGTTGGAGTTTGGGTGAAACGTGCCCCCGCTGTCATCTGTGGGCCAAGCGCCCTGGCTGAACTACAACTCCCATGATGCAGTATGATATCCCTTCTTGCTGCGCTGCCATGGCACATCATGGGAGATGTCTGGCTGGGGAATCTAGCTCATAGAACAGAGTGGGAGCATGAAATACCTGAACTACAAGTCCCATGAGGCACCAAGGCAGCATTTCCCAGTAAAATGTTTTTGGTTTTCAGCTAACACTTGACAGGTTTGGGGTAGTTTTTCGACAAAAGGCTAATGTTTCTGTTTAAAGCAGACATTTTTCGTAAACATTTTGTTTAGTCAAAACTGAAAATTTCCATTGAAAAATGGTTTTGAGATAAAATTTTAGACCCACCTGCTGTGGAATAACCTCTGGAGGAAACAATGGAGGATTTGGGCTTCTAAAAGTAGTCTGGACAAAAAGAGCAGTAATGTTTTGGGACAGAGTGGATGATCTGCTAGGACTTTTCCATCCCTGACTCCCCTGGCTCAAGGGTTTGTGTTCTGCTGAATTGTTATACCCTGCCTGAGTAGGTGAGGGATTCTTGTGTTCTGTGGTAGGCATCTAGCTGAACGAGGCCCCAAACTTGCTTTAGAGTCCAGTCGCTATTTGCCAGATGCCAATAGCCATGGAGAAATTCTTTCCAGTCATCAGAAGTCAGCATTTTCTCTCTCTATTTGATGTGTGGGTAGAAAATAGCCCTGTGTAGCATGCTGATTTCTTTGAAGCTATACCTTTCGGGGTCCCAGGGTGACGTAAGAGGTCTAGGCTGACTCATTCTATTTAAGAGTTTCTCCCTCCAGCCAGAAATAGCTTTGTGTGCAGCTATAAAAAATGAATCAATTAATGTCTTTTATTAAATGGAAATGCAGATAAATCAGGGGAATGCAAATCACTCACTGTGACTTCTCCTCCCTCCCAGCTCTCTTTGAGTCTGGGTTGTTGGTTTTTAGGAACCCTTTTTGAAAGTTGCTTCCTGATGATTCCCAGACACTCTGGTTTGGGAAAAAGAAGTGTCAAGAAGATACTGCAGCAAGCACGGGGAGATAATTATTTTGCTAGGAGAATGAGAAATGAACAAGGTGTCTCAGGCCAAAGAGAGCAGAGTTAAATAAGACAGTGCGTAGGTGGCAGTGAGGGAATGAGGAAGCAGCGGTGGAGGCCCCATGTTGATTGTGTGGGTGGGTGCATGGTATGTGGGGAGCTTATCCAAAGTTTATCCTTCACAGAGGTCTTAGCAGAATTTATGTTACAAACACACAGTACACCCCCTTTCGCCCTGGCTCAGCTCTTAGTGTGAATTCAAGTCCTGAATAGTTTCGGCTGCTGATGTCCTCTATCTCTTTGTCTCTCTCTGTGATCTTCATGATCTGATCAGTATTATTAAAGCCTCCAACTCTGAAAAACACTCAAGCGCATGCTGAACTTTAAGCACATGCAAAATTCCTCTACTGAAGTCAATGAACTTAAAGTTCAACACATGCTCAAGTGCTTTGCTGAACTGGGCGTATGTCTCTTCAGTTTCCTGTTCAGCTTCTAAAGGTTACTGTAGGCCCTGCAAATACCCTAATCGGGGTCCATATTTTAATTTCAGCCTCTTAGCCGATGAGCAAGACACATTTCAGCTCACATTAGCATGGCTATTCTCTTCACCCTTCGCTTAGTTCAACCGGGTACTATAGATTTTCCAGAAACACAAATTGGGTTTCGCTGAAAAACCTTTCATTGATGTTTTTAAAGAAAAAAATACCTTCCGTAAATATGCTATGTGTGCAAATAGATGTGCGACTCAGAATGGATGCTAAGGAGAGAAATAAAGGCTTAAATAATGGGATTTGTTCAACTAAAGCATCTAATCACCCCTGAAAACTTAAGATTAGTTAAAGCAAAACCATTATTATCTGGGAAAATGCCTGTTAACAGAGAGGGACTGTGAGTTTATTTGTTTCCCCACAATGTGAGTATAGTTTTTGCATCTTGCACTCCATTATGCTCCATCTGAAGGGCTGCAGTAGTCCCAATGGTGCAAATAGAAGTAAGGCAGTTTAATAAAACCTCTTTAAATATCTCCCCGCACCGCTGCTTTATTTGAAGCTTGTATTCCAGAAGCCCTGATTGTTGGAGGAAGCAATGGTGAAAGCTCTATTCAGGGTTTTGCCTGCAGTGTCCGGGAGCATCTGAAGAATTAGTGCATCACAAAGAATGTCTTTGTGTGAGAGTATTTTAAATAAAATTCAAACAGGCTTCAATCCACTGCATACACAGTGGGTAGTGATGGATGCTCTGGGGGACAGGAAACTTACAAAAGTTTTATTTTACTCCTTGAAAAAACCTGCTGTGAAATGACAGTCCAATAAATTGCTTTCAGTTAAAAACAAAAATCAAACCTGGATATTCCCAACAACTCACTGTAGCTTTAACAGTTTAGGGTTTTTTTTTTATGTGACCTACTTGCTCCCTCAAACTTTGTTTACTTTGTCCTACCCTTTCAAACAGCAAATATGAATGACTTGAGCTTCTGCTGAACTCCCTGTTAACTTACCATGAGGGAAGGCTAAAGCCATTACTGCAACCTCCTGTCTGTGCAGAGAGAGGCCTTGGTTAGGAGAGCCAATGCTTTCCAAAGGTCTGATGCTTTACATGGTGAGATACTGGGTGCCTGGTAGAATGAAGACAGTGCAGTGATTATTTATATATAATATCAATACCTTGCATTGTACTTTTCATCTGAAGATTTCAGATTGAAATGGTGGGTCTGATTATTCCTCTTTTTGAGATGGGGAAACTGAGGCACGGAGCGTGAAGTGACATGTCCATGGTCACATGTGTCAGTGTCAGGGCTAGGAACAGACTGCTGGTTTCTTGACTCCCATGCACAAATACTGCATGAGGCCCTGGCGAAAGAGTGATCAAAGGGCTCTAGAGTGTAGCTCATGGGTGTCATTCTGATCTTTGACTCAGGGTGCACTCCCATAGAGTGTATTCTTTTGGGGAGAAAATAACTAAGAATCCGAATGGTATCTCATCAGCAGCTCTGGATGACATGCATTCATTCCAATGTGTCAATGGCGCTAGCTAGTAAACTGTCCAGACCTCCAACAACGATTTCTGAAAAGCCCTGGAGAGGTAGCGGAAGACTGGAACAATCAAAGGTGGGACCGATGGTCAAGAAAGGAATGACGAGTGTTCCTGGCAATGGCTGTCTGGTAAGTCTGACTCACATCCTTAGTAATATGGCACTAATATTAATAAAAGGATGGGGGTGGGGGTCTGTAAACAATTAGGGCCATGCAACCCATGCACTCACTGGAGACAGTGGGAATTTGTAGTTTGCAAGGAATGCAGGACAATGGAAGTATGAGCCACAAAGAACAAATCGTGCATCGTAAACAAGAGGGATTCTTCAGACAGAATGATAAAACTAGTGCCCAAAGCCTGATATTGCTCCGAGTTACAGCAATGCAAGGCAGCAAGCAACCTCATCGAAGTGAATGCAGCCACACCAGCGGAAACCAGTGTGACATCTGAGTCAGATCCATTTCATACAGACTCTCATGCAACCTTTCACATAAAATTAATTCAAATGGTCTTAGATATTAGCACTGTCACATAGCCTGAAAACTTGCCAAAAGGCTGCAATCAAAGGGTAATGATATACTGCAGCGTAGCAGCTAACAAGGAGGGCTGTAATGGAGTGCTACAAGGGGTCAGCATCAGCTCCCATCTCACTTCACATCTTTATTAATGGTCTGGAAAAGAGAGTAGTTAATTACACTCACAGGAGGGGCCTGCCTTGCATTGGTCCCCAGGGTGGGGGAAGAGAACACAAGAAGCCTCCACACCTCCCCCACCAGTCCTTACAGGAACGTGGCAGACTCAGGACATACAACTGCCTTGAGTATTCAGTCGCGAGGCTTGCTAACACCTGCTGATGGAACACTGCCCCTTGCCAGCTGGAGGGACAGATGCTGGTGGTGGAGGGGGCTGAATGTTGCTAATCTTGGAGCCCTGGCTCCTTTAGGCCATCCTACTCTGCACAGGGAGGATGACTCAAGGACTGTGATCTCAGCTGCTGCTGATTTGCTTCTCACACCCCTTTGCGATCACTGTGGAGGACAGAGAAATTGTAGGCAGGGCTTGTAACAACACTTGCAGCTAAGGCTGCCTAACACTTCCCATTATAAGACCATCTTTTCAGTTGCTTATAACTTTACTTAACGTAAACCATTCGGGCTGAAATTCCCCATGCTGGGTGTCTGCCTCAGGCTGACTGTTTTTGGAAAGTTTCAGCTAAAATGGTTCAGCAGTTCTGAGAGTGAAATTGGGGGGAAATACATTGTTTAGCCCATTAAAACATTCTTACAGCCATGTCATTGAGAAACTCTAGCACCTCCATGCTTTGATGCCGGGACCTGAAACTTGGTGTTAGGGATGCACCCTGTGCCACTCCATGAAAAAAACATCACATTTGGCAAAGTTACAAGCATCTGACAAATCTCAGTTTGCACACGCTCAGTAGAGATTTGTTAGAGTTTGACAGCTAAATTCCCTGACCATTCCATCTGCACTGCATATCCACCATCCCCACAGAGCGACCCAATTTGCTCCAGCCCACAGCTACAGGGCTGAGCAGGGCTTTCTCTATAATTGCTCCTCTTGGCAGCCAGGGGCTGGATTGGCAACAAAAGTGAGAGCAGGGAGACTGTCTCTCCTGTGCTGTCTGTGCTTCCCCTGCCGTGGCCCAGGCAGTGAAGAGAAGGAGCAGTTTGACTAGGACACTGAGGGGATGAGGAGCTGGTGGGGGGACAGGGCAGAGGGGATTAGGAGTAAGTGGGGCAGGGACAGAAGAGAAGAAGTTGAGGAGTTGTAGAATGTTGTGGGGTAGCCTCTGAGAGCAAATCTGGTCTCTGGAGACATTTCAATGGCCATTTTCCAAGCTGCCTAAGGAATCTGGATGTTCATTTCCCATTAAATTTAAAGGGATTTGGGCATTTCAATCCCTATAATATCTAGAAATCCCTAGAAATACCAATTCCATCCTTAAACTAGACCAGGTAAGACACTACAGAGTATGTTGTTGGGGCTACCCTGTGCTATCATCAACATGAGTATCATGGCAAATCCCACAGGGACATACGCTCCTTGCAAATCGAGTGCCACCGAGATTGATTTCTAGCTAGGTCCTTAAGGTGGTCTGGCTGGATATTTAGTTTATGTCCATCATTGCCACATCCTGTGCTACCAAAAGGGGAAATAGATTCTGTGATACTGTCATTATAAGGAACTTGGGGATTTGCTTGCACAAAAGGTGCAATGTCAATTCAAAATCATTCTTACTTAGCACCATCTGTTCCAGGAAAACAAAAGTATTGGTTACTGAATACGGCCGTTGGTTTTCAGCTATTGTCTCAATTCTCTGCTGAGAGATTTTGCAAATTTCTAACTGAATTTTCTTAAAGCAACCAAACTTTTCTCTGTATCCCAAGTTATCTTGCTCTGTCCATTGAGCCAACCAGTTACAAGGTCTCCCAGAAGACTCACCATAGATCAAACATCTCTTTTGCCTAATAGAGCCTATTGGACCCTGTCTATGTAGTTACAGAACGTTCCGCTAGCAGCTTCGCCTCATTATGAAGTTGATTTATTGCCAGCTTCAGCAGACCAAGGTTTACACTAAAATGAGCATTGTCCACATGGAACTGTTGGAGCACCTCTGTGACTGGCAATATGAATGATGAGTCTGAGCCCTGGTCTCGGAGCAGCAGCCAAAATGCTACACACCAGCTTTTGCTGACATCATCTATCTAGTCCTTTTCCATGGGGTTTTGCCCTAATTGGCACGAATAAGAGCTAAAGATGACATTAACACTTCCTGGAGATGGATAGCAAAGGCATTCTTTGTTATAGATTTTTCAACTCAATGTCACTTAGCTATATGGTCACTTCAGAAGACATATGAGAGACAGCGCAGCCTGAGCTGTCGAGGTGCTGTAATAGATACCCTCAGGCTTGCGACAGAACCATTAGTGCATGGAGTTACCTAGCAAACACTGTGAACTCTTCTCTGCAGGCCGTTTGCCAAATGTGTGCAGAGGCATCCAAGTGAGCGTGTGCAGGCCAACCATATAAACCTGTGTGACAACCCGATCTCCCCAACGGGGTCCTGCAGTGCTGGCAGAGGGCACCAGTGCAGTGAGAGAAGTGCTGTCCTTCAAAGGAGAAGTTCAACTCAGGTAATTGCTGCCCATCTCTGGGGACAGCATCACATGGAAGGTAAACCTCTCATGGTTCCTCAGTAAAGGGACGGACCTGGGGCTCTCACCAAGGTTCCCTCCCCCATTAAAACATGGGTTCAAGCCTACATGAGTGCAGCCACCGAGTGAAGAATGGCTGCTTCATTCGCCTGCACAGGCATTGGAGTTCAGTCACAGTAGCTACCACATTGCTTTGTAAAGTACTTCGGGATACCTGGAATATTTAACTAAAAGCAAATACCTCACCGGTGAGCTGGTTTTGAAGCTCGATATTTGGCACACACTGGATAAGTGAGTGTTAATTTGGAGTGGTCAGTGTGGTGTAGTGCTCGGCACAAGCACTGGAGATCACAGTAATGCCAAATTGATGGGCATGTCCTTGGACTTTGCCATACAGCCCTCCTTGGTCTGTAGCCTTGACCTATCCTGAGACGAAGGAACTTCTTCTCCACCCTTCAGCAATGACAGGTATTGGCCAGGTCAGCAAGGATTTTTAATGAATCGCTAAGTTCGGGGGTCAGACCCTATGACTGTAGAATTGCTAACATTGTACCTATTTTCAAGAAAGGGAAAAAAAGGGATCCAGGAAACTACAGGCCTGTTAGTTTGACCTCAATTGTATGCAAAGTCTTGGATCAAATTTTGAAAGGGAAAGTAGGTAAGGACCAAGAGGTAAGCGGTAAATGGGATAAAATACAAAATGGTTTTACAAAAGTTAGATCATGCTAGACCAACTTGGTCTCTTTCTTTGAGAAGAAAACTGATTTTTTAAACAAAGGAACTATTGTAGATCTAATCTATATGGATTTTAGCAAGGCATTTGATACAGTTCCACATGGGAAATTATTAGTTAAATTGGAGAATATGGGGATTAATATGAGAGTTGGAAGGTGGATAAGGAACTGGTTAAAGAGGAGATTACAATGAGCCATACTGGCAGATGAACTGGCAGACTGGAGGGAGATAACTAGTGGAGTTCCGCAGGGATCGGTCTTGGGACCTGTCTTATTTAACATTGTCATTAATGACCTTGGCACAATAAAGTGGGAGTGTGCTAATAAAATTTGTGGATGACACAAAATTGGGAGATATTGCCAATGCGGAGGAGGACACGAATATCATACAAGGAGATCTGGATGACTGAAAACTGGAGTAATAGAAAGGGGATGAAGTTTAATAGTGTGAAGTGTAATGTCATGCACTTAGAAACTAACACGATTTTTTTGCTATAACCTGGTTATTTATCAGTTGGAAGAGACAGAGGAGGAGAAAGATCTGGGGGTACTGGTTGATCACAGGATGACTGTGAGCTGCCAATGTAATTCAACCATGAAAATGGCTAATGCAATCCTAGGATACATCCGGCGAGGTATTTCCAGTAGAGATAAGGAAGTTTAGTACCATTATACAAGGCACTGGTGAGACCTCATCTGAAATTCTGGTCTCCCATGCTTAATTAAGATGAATTCAAACTGGAACAGGTGCAGAGAAGGGCTACTAGGAAGATCCGAGGAATGGGAAAGCCTATCTTATGAGAGGAGACTCAAGGAGCTTGGCTTGTTTAGCCTAACCAAAAGAAGGCTGAGGGGAGATATGATTGCTCTCTATAAATACATCAGAAGGATAAATACCAGGGAGGAAGAGGAGTTATTTAATGTTGGCATGAAGAACAAATGGATATAAACTGGCCATCAACAAGTTTAGGCTTGGAATTAGACAAAGGTTTCTAACCATCAGAGGAGTGAAGTTCTGGAGCAGCCTCTCAAGGGGAGCAGTGAGGACAGAAAATCTAACTGGCTTCAAGACTGAGGTTGATAAATTTATGGCGGGGATGGTATGATGAGATTGCCTACAATGACATGTAGCCGATTTGCAACTGCTAGTAGCAAATATTCCCCAACAGCTGGAGACGGGACATTAGAAGGGGAGGACCCTGAGTTACTACAGAGAATTCATTCCCAGGTTTCCAACTGGTGGGTCTTGCCCACATGCTTAGTGTCTAACTTTCCACCATATTTGGAGAGACCCTGGGCTTTTTCTCCTTCCTCTGCAGTGTGGGGCACGGGTCACTTGCATCTTTAAATGAGTGTAAATGGTAGATTCTGTGTAACTTGAAGTCTTTAAATCATGATTTGAGGACTTCAGTAACTCAGTCAGGGATTATGGGTCTGTTACAGGAGTGGGTGGGTGAGGTTCTGTGGCCTGTGATGTGCAGGAGGTCAGACTAGATGGTCATGATGGTTCCTTCTAGCCTTAAAGTCTATGAGTCTATGTGATTTCACCCTAGGAAATCAAAGTGCTTTCAGTCAGGATCCTAGATTCAGAGTTATAGTTGAAAAGGATCCTGCAGTCTGCGAAAGAAAAACAAGCCCAGAAATTGCTGGGTTCATTTAGCAAGATCCAGCTCTCCGTGCTTAACTTTACTGTGGGCTAGTCTATACTGCAAAGTGAAGCCAGCTTAACTACATCACTCAGGGATGTGAAAAATGTCATGCCCTGTGCAATGTAATTAAACCAACCTAAGCCCAGAGTAGACACTGCTAAGTCAGAAGAGTTCTCGATCTAGTTACCAACTTTTGGAGAGGTACATTTACTACAGCAAGGGAAGAATCCCTTCTGTAGCTGTAGTCAGTGTCTAAACGAGAGCATTACAGCAGCGCCGCTGCAGCGTTTCTAGTGTAGACATGCCCTGCATTTGTACAGGATGTGGTGAGCGTGTTTCTGGGGCGGCTGCGCCTTCTTCTGGGGTGTGTGCAGCGTGTGTTTGTATAGGAAACGGGAGTGTGCAGGGCATGCCCCTGGGGTGGCTGTGTCTCTCTGGTGCAGGTATTTGTGTGGAGTGTGGTTGTCCATGGTATGTATGGGTGTGGCTCTCCTGCTGTCTGGGGGGAAGGAGACGAAGTGCCATCATGTCCACTAATTCCCATCTGGATGGGGGAGGTGATGCTAGATAAATGCTAATTCTCTTCTAAGCTTGTGCATCCAGCCACTGCCCTTGGAATCTGTCCTGATCCCAGAGGGTTTGCTCAGTTGGGATACTGCACTTCCAATAAAGGTTTTTTGCACAATCCTCTATTTACACCAGAGATAATAAGATACTCAGGACAGCTTCCAGTGTGTCAACTAGCTGCTCAATTTAAGCACACACTGAGGACAGTCTTAGTCCGCTACCATACCTCTCACATTCCTCTTTTTAGTCACAAAGTTAACCATGTTCCATGCTCATTTGGGGTCCTCACACTTTTATTGTTGGAAAAATAATTATTTACATGAAAAATGTAGGATCATAGAAGTGAAGCTATAGGCAAAGCTACTGACACCAAGGGACAGAACCCCACAGCTAGAGCTGTCCAGAAAACGGTTTTTTTTTTTCCAACAGAATTTTTCAACTTTTAGATGAAAAACCAAAACCAAAAATTTGAGTAAAAAACTGCTAAAATGTGGGGGGAGCGGGGAATTGATTGGGGGCAGGTGTCAGTTTCCAAATGAAACATTGAAAATTTTCAAAGAAAGGAGACACTTTCTGCCAACTATATATATATATATATTGGTTCCACTGAAAAAAGTTTTGACAATAATGTTTTGCCCAGCCCTCCCCAGAGCATTTTCAGTGTCCTACTGGAATAATTTCTGTGTCGCTCATTTTCAGCCATTCTCACACATTGAGTGTCCCACATTGTGGCCTCTTGAGAGGCATGCTCATTGGTACCCTGAAGCTCCAGGAGAGGCCACTCACTTTATCTGTGATCTCTGGTCTCCTGCACAGCCCTGGAGAAAAGGCACTGGCAGAAACCAGCACATCTTTAGAAATCTGAACTGTGAACGGCCTTCAAAGAACAGCAGTCAACCCTGCTGCACCAGCCTCACCTCATTGAAACCCACTTCACTCAAGAACAGAAAAAGGAAGGAAGCTTGGCAAAGTGCTGTGCACTTGTGTGTTCAGATCCTCTACAATAAACACCGCTCCAAGAGCTATTTAATGGAAGAAACAGATGTTGTATGAGGAAGTAGAATTATACCTGCCTTGGTCTCATCATCTCAAGTCTCGATTACTGCAACATCCTTCTCTCTGACCTTGACAAAGGCAATGTTGCCTTACTCGTGTGCATTCAGAATGTTGCTTTAAAGCTCATTCTCCTAGCCCATCACTTTGACCCTGTCACTCCTCTCTTTGTATCCCTCCGCTGGCTCCCCCTTCCCTATGCTACCAAAGCTACTTGTCTTCACTGTCAAGAGACTTAATGACCTGTCCCCATCCTACCTATCATGTGTCCCTGTGCTCCCCCATTGGTCTGCCTGTCTCCATCTGTTTTCTCTTGTCTTATTGTGAGCTCTCTGGGGCAGGGAGCATATTTTTGTTCAGTGCCTGGCACAATGGGTCCTGGTCCAGGAGTGAGGCTCTTAGGTGCTTCCACAATACAAATAAATGATAATCATAATCAGTTATAAAAATCAACTGCTATTTTTACTCCTAAAGGGCCAAAAGCGGAGGTCCTTGTTGATACTGTACCCCTCCCCTGCTCAGCCAGCTACCCCACTGACTGCAAGGGCTTTTCCCTGGGGAGTGCAGGCCCCAAGGAAATAACCCTACCAAAGGAATATATTGGTGACCACAGAGCTAGTTTTATCACCAGTGACAGTGAGATTTGTACGGTGAGTCTGCTTAAGAGGGTAGCTCTGCAGTTGAGGCCAAGAGGCTTCCATTTGTGCAAAGCCTTCTCCATCGCTGTAGCCTTCTCCCTTTACTGATGCACTGCAGTAAATATCACTCCTGCAAGCCCCCTGTACTCTGCTGTGGAGCAGCAGTGCAGGCAGAGGCAGGATCCCAGACTGCTCGGATTCACGATCTGATCCAGTCAGGCAAGTCCTGTGTCTCTCTGCCAAGCTATAAATACCAAGGCTGCGTGAGAGGCTGGGTGGGTGCTGGATCAATTTAGCATTGCCATGAGGGATGGCAGGGCAGATGCTGGCCTAACCTGGTTATTTCCACTCTCAGTTTCCACTGTGCCCAGACCCTCAGTTAAGCAAATAGTCCCGACAAAGGGAGCGGAGATTTTGCTCTCCAAGAACAAAACTGCGGCGGGCTGAGGCCCTGCTCTAGAGGGATATTCCTAGGGGACGTCTCGGTGTTTGAAATGGCTCAGCATGAATTAGCGGTTGCGTCTCGGAGGGACTGAGCCTGATGTTCGCCTCTGCCCACTTCTACTCACAGCCTCTGCCCACCCCTACTCACAGCCCCTGCTTTCAGTTCTTCAGAAAGAGGAAACTGATGAGAACTGCAGCAGCTGCTCCCTTGGGAGCTGCTCCACTCCCTTGGCGGAGAGCTGCCTGTGCTGACACAGGTGCAGAGGGGGGATGGTTATCATTACAGGCTGCAGGGAAGCAGCTTGGGGAAACTTCCCCCACCACCAGTCTCCCAGCCATATCTGGTAGGTTTTACATCTTTATTCCCAGCAGGTCAGATGCAGCATCCCAAACTGACAGCAGCATTGATGTAAATGGAAGGAACCCTGGCCTGTCTGCAGATGCCACCCACCAACTTGCAAATTAGAAGCAGAATATATGATCAGCCTCCGTCATAAAACCCAGGGGAAAGATTCTGCTAATAGAGGCCAAGCACAGAATTATTCAGTGGCTCTCGCCTAAGGAAGGTTCCATTTGTACTTATTATTATTATTAACTATTTGCATTGCAGTAGCAGCTAGAGGCCCCAGCCAGGATCTATTGTGC
The DNA here is from genome assembly GCF_002925995.2 of Terrapene triunguis. Taxonomy (NCBI): domain Eukaryota; kingdom Metazoa; phylum Chordata; order Testudines; family Emydidae; genus Terrapene; species Terrapene triunguis. The sequence goes on from NW_020664543.1 coordinate 24,326,509, forward strand.
AAGGTGCTGTATGCACACATAAGAAACAGTCCCTGCCCCCCAAAGAGTTTACAATCTAAGGCTGTGTCTACACTGCCACTTTCAGCGCTAAAACTTTTGTCATTCAGGGGTGTGAAAAAACATCCCCCTGAATGACAAAAGTTTTAGTGCTGAAAAGTGCCAATATAGACAGCGCTTTATAGAAAGCTACCACCGCTTGTTCGGGGTGGTTTTTTTTTTTATCGCTGGGAGAGCTCTCCCCTGGCAATAAAGTGTGTCTACTCTGCCCACGTCGCAGCGCTACCGCGGCTGCGCTGTAACATGGGTAGTGTAGACATACCCTTTATAAACATGACAGACAAAGGCAGGAATACCATGCCCAGTTTGGAGCTGGGTACTTGAGGCACAGAGTCATTAAGTAACCTGCCCAAGGCCACACAGAGAATCTATTACAGAAGCAGGAATCATACCCAGGTCTCCTGAGTCCCACTCCAGTACATTAACAGCAACACCATCCGTAAAGCACAGGGCCACTTTGAAAACTGACCTTGTGATCACAGCACCTTTCTACCCAATAGCTCCACTCTCTCACACGCCTTCCATGTCTTGCAATACGGGAAGGGATGGTTTGGCCCTAGATTCCAATTGCAAATTCTGCCCTTTGTTACCTCCGTGCAAGCCCACTGAATGCAGTGAGGCAAAAGTGGGGGCAGAATCTAGCCCACAGAATGAATTATTATTTATGATAGTAGCAGAACAGGTTCCAATCAGGAGCAGGGCCCCGATGTGCTGGGTGCTGTACAAACACAGAGGAAGACACAGCCCCTGCTCTTGAAGAGCTTACAGTCTAAATAGACAAGACAGACATCTTCTCATCTCAGTAGCTGCTGCACCATTCAGGAAATTCAAGGTCATTTTACTTGACTCCCTTAGAGAATTTCCTTTAGCTCTCCCAGTTTTCTCAGTACCAGTGCCAAAGCTGGCTCCTGTCTAATGCTGAGCCAGAGCAGACTGAGGTTGGGCTGGGAGAAGAGAGATGCGCTTTGAAAAATTTGCCTCCTTTGCAACATCCCCTAATATTGATGATATCTCCCCTCAGATCAGTTAACCATTCCACAGCCTTTGGCTCCTTTTCAACTCTTCATTGCTGTCGGATGTCCAAATAGCCATGGCAACACAAAACACTTCCACCTGCAACTGGCCAGGAGGTTGCACCGCACCCTATCGGACAAAGAACTTGCTTGATAAAGCTTCCAAAAGCACAGCAACCTGTCTGCTTAACCGCACGCCATCACCCCATGCGCTGCACTCTGCCATTGCACCTCACTCCAAGGTCTCTGTCCTGATATTTGATGCCCTCTATGGGATTAGCCTTAGCTGCCTCCATTGCTCTGAACAGCTATATTCTGCCAAAACCATGGAACCACTGCCCTACGGAGGAGACGGTCTTCATAGCAGCTGGATTTAAACTATGGAGCTCAGTCTCACAAGAGATAAGAACAACCATGGTACTAAACATTTTCAGAACTAAATGCAAACACATTTCTTTGACTTCGCTTTCCCTCAATAATGTCTTCACACAGTACTACTCCCAATCATTCACTCATTCATATGCTCAGTGCCATCCCTGACACAAACCACTGGTTCACACACAGACACACACATTCACTTGTGGTGACACACGCTCATTCATTTTTACACACACACACAAATAAAAAAGCAAATACACAAGAATCTATAAACTGATCGCGCTCTTTCTCCTGTAGGCTGGGAAGGAAAAGAGAACAAATATTATTGTTCTTTCTCTTTATAAATACTTGGCAGGCACTCAGGTACTACGATGATGAGGCAATATAAATACCTGGATATACAGAGATAAACCAATAGGCAGATAGGTCTTGCAACAGAACTTACTGGTGGCTGTAACAGTAACCTTGTTTGGGCTTGGGTTGAAGTACACGCACTTGTGACCGTGGCCCCACTACGTAATACACTGACTTTCATCCTAAAAGCACCTCACAATCAGTATGGTATTTAGATACAGCAATCATCCTACCTACCTGAAGTGCAGCCACCTGTGGGGTGGGAAACAGCAGCTGCTTAACAGTGCACACTGATACTACAGTTTAAGACAAACAGTGAAGAAGGGCTCTATCCAACTGAAAGTGCCAAGGGAATTTAGTTTGGCAGATAGTAACTGCTTAGACTGGAAATAACCCCATGTTCTGGCTAAATATTCCAGATCCCTTGTTTGTTTGTTCTTTATATATATACAATATATTTAATAACTCAAATGCAGTTAAAAAATAGAATCAAAGGCAAAAGGTGGGTCTCCATTTTCCATTTCCTCCAAAAGATGAATGTCTGAAATGATGTGTGATCTGACACCTCTCCCCAAACTGTAACCTCACATCTCTTGCAAAGTCTGCACAAGGAATGGAGAGCAATTGGCATCACAGTCAATAGGACCCTGTGCTCATAAAACATTGTCCCAGTTTCATTTAGATGTTGTCACAAGGTTATTCCAGTAAAGTTCCAGCAAACGAGCTGAGTGGCGATTGTTTTGAATATGTTGCAGGCTGACATGGCAATTTTGCAGAGCTGATTTACTGCAAAGATTAATCTCACCTCAATATTAAATTGTGTCATGTGGGAAGACTGCTGAACATTGATTAGGAACAGAGCTGTAATTACTGCGTAAAGGTGTTATGCATAAATAGATATTACATGGATTTCCAATATAATTAACTGATTGGCAGCTTTAAAAAGGGTAACCGCCAGGTGTGATGTCACTTACAAATTGTGACTGTGGATGAATGATGCAGGTTCGGGATCGCCGAATCTGGTGTGAGACTCCAAAGAAACCGAGTACACTTTGGAGTGGGAGAGGTTGGCTGAACATTGGCCTAATGTTTCTCCCATTGAGGCGAATGGTAAAATTCCCACTGACGTCACTGGGAGCAGAGTTAGGCCAGTGCTGAGCACTTTGGAAATCCCCTGCAGAGCATCTAACCCTTTGTAGTGTGAGCTAATAGCCATGGATGGCTGCATGCGTGCTGGTAAAACACAGACAGAATCATCCCTCCTAATTTGCAGAGGTCTCCAAAACGTCACAGCAATACCCTGTGGGATCTCCATAAGGCCAAAGAGCAAAGACTGAATTGCCACTTATGGCACCATGGGTGGAGAATCAAATGGAAGACAAGGGAAGATGGGTTCAAAGGCCAGGGTTGGGGTTCCAGATTTGTCAGATTCTGTCATTATTCGTCTGAGGTGACACATTTCACAACACAGGGTTCCACGGGACTCACTGGCTGGGGCAGTTTGACGTTCCAGTGTAAAGTTTGACCTGGCAGCGAAGCACTCTTTCTTTATACTTGGAATGGCCTTTTTGCTTTGCTTTTCGCTTATAAGAATTGCAGTATTGAATCAGAGCAGGGGTCCAGATAATCCAGTTTACTGTCTCTAAGACTGGCCAGTACTAGCTGCTTTTGGGGAAGGGGCAAGAAACCTCCAAACTGGCAGTTATAGAATAACCTGAAGGAGATGTTTCCAGGGGATGTTTGTTCCTAAATTCCAGCTGTTACAACCTGAAGCATGACTGTTTACAAGGTTTATTTTCTGTAATTGTGGATGTTCTCTGAATGGATGGTCTTAGCTTTTCCTTCATGCGGATGCCCAGAATTCCTCCTTAGAGCAGCAAATGTTGAGACATAATATATTTGGTCTTATAGGATTCCCTCCCCTTTCTTCCCAGGAGAGTTAGTTGTTTGTGCATTGCTGAGTAGGTTGAGGCCAGGCTAACAGCCACGTTCACACTGTAGTTATGGGAGGCAGGATTCATTCCTCCTATCTTGGACCCTTTATTTCTTGAATGCATTTTAACAGTGTGACTGATGCAAATTGGAAATGATTTTTCCATGTGAACCCCGCTCTGTGTCAGACAGCAGAGCCCTGGGTTTGGGATTGACATGCCATTCAGTCTGCCTTTGGCTTTGCTCGCTATACAGGCCTGATCACTTTGGGTGGCTTTTGCTCCTCCAGATAGGATGATATTCCATATTAAAAGGTGAAGATAATGAAAGCCCTGATGCCTGCACATGCCTGATGCCTCCATCCCTGCCCCTTTTACTTGCTAACTGACCTCATCTGTCCATCTGTGGGGTCGCTGCCTTCTCAAGGAAAGAACTGACAATTCAGTCAAAGCAAAAACTAGTTTCTGGAAGCAGTGTCTGCTCATGGGCTAGGGACAGCCAGACATTTTGGGGTGAGAACCTATATTTCACGGAAGTGGGGTTCCACCATTATGGATAGTCTGCTCTACAGTTGTTCTTGGGAGCTCTGCAGTGAGGATATTTAAAGTCACTTTAGGGACCTGCAAGCCAAATCTGGGTACAATACGAGCTCCAATGGGTAGAAGTGTGATAAGGCAGTGATCTGTTAATTCCATAAACTCTTCTGGGTAGCTGTGCTACTGTGGTTAGTGATGAACATGGATTCTTCTGTCTACCCAGGAGCTAATGGCACAGTCTAGCTGGGACTGAATTCACGCAGATATTTCTCTCAGTTTCTCCATTCAGCATCTTTCCCTGAGGATTAGATCATCTAACCCTGCCTCTCCCTCAGAGCTAGCTTTAGCTCTGCCCTCTGCCCTTGAATTATGCTGATATCATCTGGCCTCAGAGGAGAAGCTACTTTATTAAAATAAACAGATTTTGGAAAATGAGCACAAAGAGGAGACTGGCCAGTTTGTTGGTACGTAGTGATGTATGAACTACTTGAGAACTGCCCTTCTCATGGTACTTCAGCCTCACCAGGCCCAGCTATACCAGGAAGGGGAGGAATGAGATGCAAAAATTGAAGCTATTTTAATAAAATGATTGTATCTAACTTTTTACAACCTCAGAAAGAGTGTTGGGCTTAGTTAAGTTCAAGGTTTGACTCAGTCCACAGAGAGTAAACAGTGTGTGTGTGTGTGTGTGTGTGTGTGTGTGTGTGTGTGTGTGCGCGCGCCTAGCAAGGTGCGGGGAGGGCTATCTGCAGAACATCTGAGGTGGTAAAGTTACAGGGAGATTGGCACAGACCAATGAATAAGATGCTCTTGGCCTCCCCTCAGTTACCAAGGGTGAAATCCTGCTCCATTAAAGTTAGTGGGAGTTGTGCTATTGACTTCAGTTGGACTCAAAGTCTCCAGAGTGGTTTGGCAGACCCTGATAGCAAACCCTCTTACAAACCCAAAGAGAATCTAGATCAACCCTTTCTACGTGCTGAGTGTGTTTGTTAGGTTAATGTCCATTCATGTTTATAAATCTCACTACGCAAGATTTAGGCCCTCTTGCTTCATATATTTTCAGTGCATAGCTAGTGGTGAATCATAGAAATGTAAGACTGGAAGGGACCTCAAGTGCTAATCCAGTCCATGACCCCACGCTGATGTAGGATCAAGTAAACCTAGACAATCCCTGACAGATGTTTATCTAACCTCCAGTGATGGAGATTCCACAGCCTCCCTTGGTAACCTATTCCAGTACTTCGCTGTCCTTATAGTTAGAAATTTTCTCCTAATTTCTAACCTAAATCTTCTTTACTAGGGATTAAGCCAGTTACTTAGTGTCCTAGTGGGGGTGCTGAGACCCATTAAACCAAACTGTAAACCCTGTATATGATGGAAACTATTTCAACTTGGGATGCAGTAGCACCCCCAGTACTCCTAGTTCCAGCACTGATGTTCAGTGGACACGGAAGAAAATTGATCACTGTCCTCTTTATAACAGCTGTTAATATATTGAAGACTGTCATCAGGTCTCCCTCCAGTCTTCTTTTCTAAAGACTAAACAGGACCAGGGTTTTTTTGCCTTTCTTCATAGGTCAGGATTTCTAAACCTTTTATCATTTTATCTCCCCTGGACTCTCTCTAGTTTGTTCACATCTTTCCTAAAGTGTGACACCCAAAACTGGACACAGTCCTCCAGCTGAGGCCTCACCAGTGCCAAGTAGAGCAGGACAATTACCTCCCATATCTTACACACAACACTCCTGTTAATACACCCCAGAATGATCTTAGCCTTTTTCGCCACTGCATCACTTTGTTGGTTCATATTCAATTTGTGATCCACTATAATCCCCAGATCCTTTTCTGCACTACTACCTCCTAGCCAGTTATTCCCCAATTTGTAGCTGTGCATTTGATTTTCAGTGTCTTTGCATCATCTGTCACAAATGTTCTAACATTATGTGTCTGTTTTCCCCTCACATCTGTAACCCTCTCCTCGTCTATCTTCTACCTCCCATGTGCAGGGGACTGTAGGACAAAACTGTGACAGTCACTATGGTTGTTTGCTAAATGCTGTGACACGCCACAAATTTACACCCACCCCAAATGGGTAGCAAACCATGAAGCTTTAGGGAGAAATTATATTCATGGCCAGGTCACAGCATTTCTTATATGCATTATGGCAAATCAAAATTAATGATGGTCCTGTCAAAGTCAGCACTGTGATTCTGACAGATGTGACCACACAACACAGCCCTCACACAGTGAATGCTGCCCCATGTGTTTGTTCTGGTTAATAGGTCTTGACAGGGAAATCAGAGATGCCCTGGAGCTACAGGCCGGATCTCCCAGCTGTGCCAAGGCACATGCCCTCTCTGTCCATTTCCTCCTCCCTAGCACTCAGTCCTGCTCTCCAGTATGCACTGATTATCAGATGCTTTCTAAATAATCCGCACACAACAGCAGTTTATGTAAGACCATTGGTGTCAGTGATCATCCAAGCAAAGCCAGTAACTAGAGAAACCCCTGAATAATAGAACATTGAACCTTTACCCAGACAGATGCTTGTCTAGGGGCATTTTGGGGTGGGTGCAGAAACCTTTAGCACTCCTAAATGGGTAGAGTTGGAAAAGCCACCAAAAGAGTAAGGTGCTCTTGGTGTCCCCTCTGGTTGCAAAATTTACTCCAGCCGGAATAGTCTTGGTTGCATCATGGAGACCCTGAGTTTAGCTCTCAGGACAGGTAATTGGCCTCAAAATAACCTTGCCACCCACAAAAAGGCAGCACATAATATTGCTACCTCCAAGCATCATGGTACAGTATTTTGGTGCCATATGATGGGGATGACCTGTGATATTGGGACATAGATGTGACAAAGCAAATATTTAGACAAATGTAACCACAAACCATGCAATTATACAGTTGTAACCATCTCTTGGTGTAATTGCTTCAGAGACAGTCTGTTCTTCCCCTTTTTGCCTTTAAAAAAAGAACTGCCATTTGATAGCCCGTCCACTTCCTTGTGCTGCTCCTGTCTGTGCTCCATTGTATGGTTTACACAGCAGCGCTCTGTGTGAACATACCGTGGGCCAAATTCTTCTCCCTGGTGAAAGCCTGGCCTCCTTCTGAGGTCAATGAACTGCATGCTGACCCTGGTCTGAATCTGACCATCTTAGCTGTCAGACATGTCACCTTGTGTCCTAACCTGATGACTCTCAAATTGCTTTGCACCTTTTACCATCTGACAAGCGATAAAGAGATCACTGAAGCCACCTCGGGGTGCTAATACTATTGTACACTCCTAACATTGCTTAGATCCTGAAGACCCCCAACGCACCTCACGCATTATGTATACGGCACCTCTAAAATACTGCCCTGGAGTGGAGGGCTGCACCCAACTGCTGCACAGTACCCATCACAATAGTATGTGTAGGGGCCAGGACATTGCTTATACCAGATGTGCCACTAAATGATAAACAACCAGAGGTGAGCTCTGTTCTTATGGGCGCATCAGAGGAGCCCCCACAGAATAAACTTCTCAATGCTTATTTTGTCTGCCTGCGAAGTATTTGTCTTGCTGGGAACGGAACCTCTGATGTCAGAGTGTTCACAACCTGTTGCTCTCTAACTAACATAGCAGAGGGAGTTGGACATAGGCCAGGACACTGGCACTCCTTACCTTTGGTTGGTGTGCCACCCACTGAGTCCCCAGCACCCTTCCTGTAGCATGCAGGTCCCTTGGCATTCTGAGGAGCATGTCTCTGCGTAGCATGCTAGATCTGGTGCGAATACAGAGCAAAGTGCTACAGTAAATCTCTGTCATGATTTGGAGTCAGGTTCCAGCTCACAAATCTCCCTGTCACAAAAAACACCCCCACAGCTGGCTGGAGTGAATGATGAGATGAGCGGCCCTCAGCCTTGCAGGGATTCAAGGCAGCCCTTTCAAGGCCTGCTTCCCACCCACCCTCTTCTCTGCTATTCCCACTACACAGAACAAGCCCCTGACTGCCTTCTGTCGCTGCAGAGAGGTAGGAGGCAGGCCAGGGAGCCCTCTGCAACAGCTGGGAGTGGAGGCTGAAGGAGCACAACTGAGGAGGGACTTGCAGCCTGAAGGGGAGGTTGGAACCCCCATAGAGTGGAGGGGGGGTTCCTTTCCCCATCTGCCTGGAGGAAGAGAATGATCTTGCCATTCCATAATTCCTCTTCTCTCAAAGCCTGGTACCCATCACCGTTTGGCAGGTTGGAGGGCCAGCACTGGAACGCCTCATTCAGGACACCCCTGCAATGATGGTAGCAGAGAACCCAGCTTTAATTTGCTTCTGATGTCATCACCGTTTGGCAGACTTGCCAGAGAGGCCAAGGACTAGGGTTATTTGGGGAAGTCTCGTGGCCTGTGTTAGACAGGTCAGACAGCTGATCACAATGGTCCCTTCTGGCCTTGGAATCTATGAACTGACCTCCCCATCACCCACAGAGGCGGCCCCTTCTGGAATTTCCATGTGAAATATCAAGTTTCAACAACGTTTCTAAGGCTGTTAGAAAAACTGAACCCCCCAAGCCACTCATATTTTGGGCGTTTCAGTGACCAAAAGTGAAAAATTTCAGCCAATTGAGCAAACGTTTTCAGTCAAACCAAAACCTTTTACCCAACCAGATGAAGCTTTTTGACTTTCAATTGCCAAAAACTGAAACATTTTCAAAATGTTTCAATTTTTGACAGCTGAAATTTAAAAAAAAAGTTCATTTTCAGGTTTTTGGGTATTTTTATGAAAATTCAAAAATAGCTATAGAAAAATTTTGATGCAAACAAAAAATGTTTCGTTTTCATCACAATTTACAGGGGCAGATAAAGAATATTTCGGACCAGCCCCTGCGAATATACCCAATGTCAGCTTCCACGGATGTCAGTCCAGTGCCCTTAAACCTTCCCATGGAGCAGTAATTGTTGTCTGGGGTTCTCTGCTCAGTGTCCCACTTCTGTGCCTAGAACTGTGAGAATAATTGATAGTTTGGTTCACTGGCTGAACCAAAAAAGTTGAAACAAAAAGTTGTTTGGGGTCAAACAAAATGTTTTGTTTTGTTTTTTACTCTTTTATGCTTTTTAAAAAAAACTTTCATATGAAATTGAAATAAATTTCAAAACAAAAGTAGTTTTCAATCCAAATGTCAAATATCAAAAATAAATGTTTTTATTTTTCTGCATTTCCTTGGTTTTTATTATTTTTGATAATTTGGCAAATTTGACATAAATTTATGAAATGTTTTGGTCAACCTGAATCTGCATTTTTCAGCAAAATAAATTTCCAGCTGAAAACTGTCCCCCAGCTCTACTGGTACCCTCATTCCTGTTCCTGTTTCATCATTTGTTGTCCGAGGGAATCTTGTTTTCTGGGCTCAGTGGCCCTTCCTTCATTTGAAGAGGTGGATCTGTCCTAGGTGGGCAGAATGCAAATAGGCGAATGCCCTTAAACAACAGTGAATAGATGTGTGTGGCGGGGGGGATCAGAACTTGTCTAGTGAGTAAAATGCCTCTCTTCTGATCAATGTTAGGGCATCGTACCTGTATTCTTGCTGGGTATTGCAGCCCAGTCCCAGAGAAGTGGCCAGGAGTCCCTGCAAATCCTGCATCTTGGCAGGGGGTTAGTCTAGACTAACCAGTCCCTTCTAACCCTATGGTTCTACGACTCTTTGCATTTCATAAGCTTATTACAATAGGCCTTTTTTTTTTGGTTTGGTTGACCAAAAGAAAAAAATTTGTTGACACCATCTCCCCTGCTGCTCTTCTTTAGTTTAGAATAAGGGCATCAATGAAAGCAACGGTGTCATGTGGCTTTGGCTTTATTTGCTGTTATTGCTGCTTTCAAATGGAAAATTGATATAACAGACCTCTCTCAACACACAGCAATCTGCACATTTGTACAGTGTTCTTTGAGGACGATCAGCACCCACTGGCATAAAAAAAAGTGACAGATGCTGTCTGCAAATATGAGCTGAACCAGTTTCCTTTGGAAGGGAACCTTAGAACAATTCCTTTGAGCTCAAAAAGCCACTGAAGTTCTCGTGCGTATCCGGAGCGGTTGTGTGTGTGTTTGCTGGAATGGTCATAGCCCATTTCATCACATGGCATAAATATTTCTAAAGCACTTCCATTATAGAGACTTCTCTGGAGACGGGAAATGGCAGATTATTCACTGAGAATTTTATATCAAGGAGCAATGCTGTATAAGGAAGAACTTACAAAGCACTCTTTATTGATCCCTTTCTACATACCTAATGTATATGTCACATATGTGACACATGTATTTATCATGTCCCTTCGGCTGCCTCACCTGCACTCTATCCACTAATCCATCTTGCATGCGTTTCATTCCAATATTCCAACCCCCTGAGCAGCCTCAAACAGCTGCTATTAAAAATAAAAAAAAATCATGCTGCCACAGAAAGATTTCCTCCTTCTCCCCCAAAAGTGAAATTGTCTTCTCTCCCGCTCCAGATTGCTCCAGTCTAAGGCCCACAACAGCTACAGTTCAGTCCTGTGCCCGTGACAGCTTTTCTATACATAACAATGTTTAAAATCATCTCATGACCTTGCAGAGTTAATAGTAGCTTTGCACAGCTGGAAAGGGGAAATTCCCAGCTCCCCAATGGGACATGAGGAAAGTGTTTTAGTAGATTGGAGAGGCATGATTTTCCTTTATAGAAGTCATGCTCCTTTGCCCCAAATATATCACATTCATTTAGGTGTCTCATAATGTTTGTTCCAGCCAGTAATCCTGGCTCTGAAGGAAGGCTCACGGGTCTGTAATCCTCAGGAACACACTAGCACGTTTTTAAAAGACAGATGCAAGATTTTTTCCCATCAGTCCTTTGTTCTAGTAACTAATTTTACCTTTCTCAGATGGGTACCCAATCCAGGGAGCTTGCTTACTGCAAAGTAACCTCTTGCATTCTCATGGGTGGACTTGGAAAAGTCTATGGGGATTGATTTCTTCCAACATGACTTGTTCTGTAGACCTCATTTAGACTTAAAAGACAAAGCAAGACTAAAAGCTGTATGGTACAGTACTCTAACTTACTGTACATGAGGTAGAATAAGAAATTAAAGTTTGTATTATCTGATGCATTTACTGACATAATTTTATTGATTTTTTTTTTATTGCTATAATGTGAGACCCTATATTAAGGCCTAAGCACAAGGGAGCAGAGTTAAGGCTGAGCTTTCATGACAGTGAGAAGTACTTTAGAGATATGTGTAAGTACATGGTAAAATAATGACAGTTAATAAATATATAGATATTATACATTGAAAATATATACCAGATGGAGTCCTTATCAAAATATGGGATCATTGGATCCTTTTGGAGTAAATGGTTCTCTGTGGGCCATACTCTGTCTTTTTAAAGCCCATGGAACCCCACTGATATCAATGGGACTGAATAGCTGTAACTGGGAGCAGAATTTGGCCTATAACATTTGTTGTGGAAGACACAGATGAGACAGATACAGTGAGAGATTGTTCCAGTGGGACCACTCACTCCAGCATCGGCCACTCCAATTTCCCTTTAAACTCCTCACATTCCTAAAGGCCAGTATATAACATATTTGCAGAACAGAGAATAGCTGTTGATAAATCCAGTTCTAACATGCAGTACTTTAATTACATTTGCATGACATTTCATTTCACATGAGCTACAGTTCTGTTGCCTTTAAAATTCCTCCTGTTCTGCTAGGACTGAGTATCTGTTTGACAGGATCTAAGTATTATTCAATTGCCTACACCTTGCTAGACAGATCATCCCCTGCAACGAAGGAAGACTTTTAAAGGGACAAGAAAGAATGGTAAGGTTGCAAAGTCAGGCACACAAGTTAAAAAGTGCCATAATTAAGGTTGAGATATGTAGGGCCTGATTTTTCAGAGAGCCTAGTATTTTATATCACTTTATAAGTTCAAAACTCAGCCTCAGTCAACTTAACTACTAGTAAAAGTTCTTGCCTAACATCACATAGGTGCTCTGTAGCAGGGGTAGGGATAAAACCCATCATTGCAGAGTAGCATTCAACTGCCTTAACAATGAAACCATCCTTTCTTTTCCTGCAATCCTCTGCCTCATCTACTCACACATTCCAGTTTCTGCAATAAATGAAGCAGGGGTCTTACGGACAACAGCCTCCTTATCTACACAGTCAAACCTGCTTCATCCCAGAGGACCACCCATCCTGTGCACTGAATAAGGCAGGGGTCCTGTAGAAAATATACTATGTGATCATGTAATCAAGGACTGTTTCATAATGTGTATACACACAGCCCTTTAAAACTGGGAGCTGTCGTTGCAAGTCACAAGCCTTCTCCCAGTCATGTGTCCTAAAGGATGCCAGAGGAATGTAGCAACTGCCAGACAGGATCAAACCCAGGGTCCATCTAGCCCAGTATCCTGGCTCTGACAGTGGCCAGCTAGATGCTTCAGCGGAAGATGCAAGAATCTCTGAAGTAAGTGGATAGCCACAGCTACATCTTCCTACATAAGCAGAGGGGCAGAGAAGAGAGACATGGGACAGGAAAGGACCTGGGAGAGGACAGCTGTAGGGAAGAGCCGGCTGTGAAACTCTGGAAGAAGGGCTTTGTGGACCACAAAGTCCTGGAGATGAGGACTAAGGCAAGATCCCCCGGGCGGTAACACTGGATTGCATTACTTTGCTTTGATTCTTGGTTTCTATGTTAATAAGCAATGGCCTGGCCGGCTGGCGGGTCTGCTCAATGGCTACCAGGCCCCTCCCCATATCACTGTCAGGAGGAGAGACCAATGGTGGGGTTGGGTCAAGAGGGAGGCGAGGGAGACCGGGAGGCCAGGGCTTCTGGAAGAAGCCAGGGAGAAGGGGATGGGTCAGTGTTGGGAGGGCTGGCTCTGGCCCCACTCCCCTCCCCCTCTAGGCACACAGAGAGCAGGGAAACTCTCCATGGCTTTGTTTGGGGTGGGTGCCATTGACAACCAGTAGGCCCGAGCGCCTCTTTGCTGGTAGGTCTCTGCATGTGGGGGCTGCTCCTATTGTTCCCCTAATGGGAGGGGGGGAGCTTGTGCTCCTCGTGGGGCGGGGCCCATCGGAAGACCTCATGCACCACAAGAGACTTCAATTGACAGGTTTGTTTGGGCGCTTGGTCTCCCCCAGCCCTGGGGTTAGGGTGACAGGAAGTAGGGGGCAGAGGCGGGGGCGGTGCGGCGGAGTCTGGGTAGGCTGTAGAATTCGGGGATGGCTGGGTTTGGAGAAGATGGGGAGCTTGTGGGGTCTTGGGGAGGGAGAGGATGAGGGGGGCCCTGGGGAAAGTGGAGAGAGATTGATGAGACATAAGACTAGTGATGGCATGAAGCTCCAAACACAACAATGCTGCATTGGGGCTCAGAGGCTAATCTGGCTGGGGCTCCCCAGACTCCTTAAACCAGCCCTGCCCATCTCACTCACTCCCTAAATACCTAAACTGCAGCCAGCCCAGTGCCTTTGCTGCAGTCTGTCCTGGATGCTTTGAGGCCTCTGCTTTCACCCACACCGAAGCTGCCTCGCCCTGCCTGGCTAATTGCACATAGCAGTATTAATCCGAAATGTATCTCTTACCTTGTATGCCACATGTTTTGCAAATCGTGGAGCAAAGCCCAAGTGAAGCAGAGATTATGTAACTGTGGGCCCTTCCGTCAGTGCGGCTCTGAACTCCTGATGCTTCATGCTGCACTGACACTCCTTGACTGGCTCTATGCAGCAGGTTGGGGTAGTCACACAGCAATCGTTTACTAGACAGAGTCAGCCATTTAAAACCACAATCACTATTAGCCTCAGCGAACCATCTTAGCTGGAGCTGGGACAAGCAGGAATTCTCCCTAGGAACAAAGCCCACTTGGTCCAGGAGTCAGTGTTTCTTCCTCATTATCTCATGTCTGACTGCAGCACAGCCCTTGTACGTTTGCTGCCAGCACAGCTGGTTGCCAGAGATTTATTAGGTGATCAATATGCTTGGCTTTCATGTTTCTCCGTGGTGTGAGCCTGCTCCCATGTTCTCATTATGTGAATGAGATGTGAAGGAAGCTCTGCACTACTGATCTCATGTTGTCAACTGGCTCCTGCCTGAGTCTAGAGTCTCTGCAGTGCTCCCTTACTGCTAGAAGGCAGGGTTAATTCCTCCTTCTACTCCTTTCCATGTCAAACGTGCCAGCTTTAGGACCGGAGAAATCTGCCCCATTCAGCCGTATACTCTCCTCCACACACAGACCACGCTTTGGCGTGATAGCCAGAGGAAAAACAGAGCTTCCAGTTTGTTTACTACCTATTGGCACAAGTCCACAGGGCCAGTTTTTTACATCTCACATTCCAGACTTTGCATAATGTTCTCGGAGCTGCAGCAAATGGCATGCCATTCACTACTATTATTCCTTGTTGGGCCACTGGGGCCCCATTGTGTTGGGTGCTGCACGGCTGCATGTCCAGCTGGTGTTTGTAAAAAATAGCTCCAGTCTATGAGTGTTTTGCAGAGATGCTTTCTATCCAGGTTGCATTTTAAAGGTTTTTGGGTGACACTGTGAGTACAGCATGCTGGGATGGGCAGGACAGAGGAATACGATCGGAGCAGGTATCCCTGGAGAGTGATGCCTCAGAGATTCTGGGGGAGCATTCTCTGTTGCCAATACTTCCGATTTTATCCGGAGTTTCACAGTACAGTATTTGGTGCTTTGCCTAAAGCCCCAGCACCTGGAGTCCTGTGACTCTGGGAGAATCTCATCTGTCAATTAAAAATAGAAGCACACTGGTGGCAGAGGAAAGCTGGAAATGTGACCCCTAATGACTCCACAAACAGCACATTTTTTAAAAAAAATTGTAATTTTAAACTAATTCATGAATATTGCGCCAATCTCGTGATTTGGGGGGACCTCACTCCTGGTTTTGGAAGGTGTGCTGTCAGCTGTGGTGACGACACAGGAAAGGAAATAGAGCACCAGGTTTGTGGTAGCTAGAGAGCTTCACAAGCTTCAAGCCAAAGAGCCTCCAGGAAAACTTTTCCTGGGGTTTTTATTTCTCTCCTTACTTTGTTTACAACTCTTCTTAGTGGTTACATTCTTGTGCATGAAGAAAACATGCAGTGTACAATTACACAAGATAGCAAACCCATTTCTTGTGCGCGTGAACACCAGCTGCGAGGGTACAATCAAATCAGCCAAAAGGTTTTCCCAAACACAGACGTGGGGGTGTAAACAGCTCCTGCCTCGCTGCCAATGGAAACAGTGTGCCGTAACCATGGCTAACAATTGGGGAGCTATACATCCCCACAGTCAGCCATGCTGAACACAGTAATTGCTGCAGGTGCAACCTGCCCTCCACATGGCCATAGGCCAGCAGGTGGAAGGTGAGGGTGTGGCCGCACCCCTGCCATCCCATGACATCCCCACCCTGAAGTGTAAGTGTTGCACTTGGCAGCCCTCCATCCTAGCAGCCTCTAAGTAGCCCTCCCAGAGCACTTCTAGCCACATGGGTCTGCTTAATTCTTGGAAGCACTAGAGGAGTGAAAAGGCTCCCTGCATCCCCTCCCACACTGGGCAGTCATTACCTAACCCTAAGTGCTCTCTCTGCTAAATCGCAGTCTGTGCCTCTTCATTACTTCTCAGTGGCTTGCACTCCGTTAACAGGCTCCTGAATGGAATCTAAAACTGGTCAGTGCCATCTATAGGTGAGAAGTGAAAACTGCAAGCGATCCTTGCTCATTTGCATAATGCCACAGAAGACTTGATGAAAATAATGACTAGGACTTATTATTCTACAGTTTGTGCTAATTATTTCAAGTCAAGATGTTAAAAATATAAAATTGTATGTTGGACTTTTTAATTGGGCCATGATTTGGGTTAACGAGGTAACTTTTAAATCACTCTCCATAATAAGCAGAAAGCACTAGCAAAAAGGGGGTTGACTGGAAACAAAGCTAATTAAAATAATCAACTTGAGTTTGATGGGTGCTGGCTTAGATCCTAAAGTACTCAGTGAGGCTAGATGAATGTAGGCACTGTTGTGGATCTGAATTGCTTTAGTCTTAGCACTGCAAGGATCTCTGAGGAGCAATACACGTTTACATGTTGGCTGATCTTTTGCATGGTTTGCTCTTGCCTGCCTTTGTTTCTTTAATAGACAAGAGAAATCCTGCATGAGATCATTTCTAGGGAGACCCAGAGGTCTTTGCAGCTGCCCCTCAACAGTATATTGCAAAATAGCCTGTATAACATCTGTTAAAATGTTATTAATGCATCGTACTATGGAGGTGATTATTACAAGAGCAATGGATAATGATTTTTAAGTATCATTCTGCAAAAATATTAACACATTTATAAGCAACGTCCTAATTTGAAGTGATATCATGTTCTCTTAGCTGTAAGTAGTTATTAATTACAATGCAACAGTAAAACTCATTAGGGAATAGATTCAAACTTTCAATTACTGTCACTTTTATTCAGGAAGATTAGATGAGCTTTTTTTTGCCTTCAACAAAGATCTGGAAACATTTGCTAATTTCTTAGTACTGTAGTTATTTCTATGAAATAGTGTGATCCCTCATTTACATATAAGAAAGCATTTTCTGTGTTCAGTCTGACCTATCCTGTTAGTACCAGGAAATTGAGCTGCAGACACTCTCTATAAAAAAGAAGTCCTCTCTTATGCAAACTAGCAGCACTTTTTGCAGTCACATGGTGAACATCTAGGATTAGTTCTGGGACTTATTTAACCTGTTCTCTAATGTTGTGCCCTGCATGGCTCTTAGACGGTAATGGGGGATGAGCAAAGCTCAGTAGTTGCTTCTGGGTTCATAGGGTTATGCAAACATTTCCTTTAGTTTCACACTATTTGGAGTTCACACACACACACACTCCTTCTTACCACCTGAAGTTTGCTTTCTGTTTCATGTTCAACCTCCAAGCAAAACCCATTTGAAACAATTGAGGTTCTCCTGGTTGCATACCACAACTGTGAATTTTATATCATTTCAAAGCAAAGCCATAAGGCAACCCCAGGATCATTTGAAACTGGGCCTGGGTTTATCCAAATTCAATGTGATCTGCAGAAAATTTTGTCTGAGTTTAACAGGCGAATTTTGTCCTGTTGCATATTTCAAAGCAAACAGTCCACGTGATTTTACCCATGAATCCTAGTTAAACGTGCAATTATAAGCTACCCACATTGTGACGCTCTGCCTCTCTGTCCTGGCTCTGAGTAGATGTTATTGGTTCCATAAATGCTGCTTTGATGAATCATATGTAATAGTGCTAAAAAACATCTTACAAAGCTCCATCTGTCTTCTCTGTGGCATCCAGCTTGAGAGAAAGGGAATCTCACGCAAATCCATTCATATCTCATGTTTGCAGGTTTGTGTTGTTAGAATCATCAGATAAATTGGCCCCATGGAAAAACACAGAAATAGCAACCATTGAGATTTAGTTAGTGATCTCGGCCAGGTAATATACCTGCCAGCATGAAAAACACAGGCTGAAAATCTCGGGAATCTAGAGCTCTCTGAGAACTGGATTGAATGATGGTGGGAAAACAGCTATTTCACCACCCCTGAAATCACACTGTCCACTGGCAATGCAGTACCCTGCAAATACTAGTTGCCTCCGGAATCCCTTTGCTCTTCCTAGCAGGTCCCTCAAGTCTTCATTTGACATTCCTTCGACAATAACAACACTGGGCTCTTCTGAAGCACTGTCCATCTGAGGGTGCTGTGCAAACATTACTGAGTGGGTCTCTCTGTGGAGCTTTTCATGGGCAGGTGTGCAGAATGGGAGGTTTGCAGAAGGACTGGGAGGTAATCTTTGGTCTTATTGAGTAGCCCACAGGATGAAGGAACTGATCTAATTGTCACACACACACACCCATTAGGGATTACTGTCATCAGCCACATTTTAGAGATGGGTAACTAAGGCAGAGAGAGGCTAACTGACTTGTCCCAGATGACATGGGAAGTCTGTGGTAGGCCAGGAGAGAAGGTAACTGAGGTCTCATGAGCCCTAGGCCAGGATCATATCCTCTGGACCATTCTTCCTCTTTCTCGGCCAGCCTTCCTCTTTTGAAGAAACCTCTTGATCTTTAAAATAATCTGGACTCCATCTGTCATGAACTCATCACTATCACTATCAAAACCAGGAGGAGATGAAAACTGCATGGTGAAACCCAATTGTTATTACATTGGGAAAATCTTATCAGCCCCATTAGTGAAAGACAATGAGATGTCTCCTTGTTTCATTTTAGTGGGGAGATGGTGCAATAAGAAGTGACAGAGATTGTTAACAGACCATGTTCATAAGTTGCGGTTACAGAGTCCACTTTCCAACTAAGCTATCGCTATGCACAGGGAATGCAAGTTGCACACCATTGTAACTACACATGACTAGCACTTAGTGGGCTGGGAACAATGGCCTCATGGGAAAAGCACAGGAGGAGGAGTCAGGTGTTGGGGATTTTCTTCCCAACTCTACCCAGTGTGTGACCCTGGGCAAACCACGTCTCCTCTGTGCCTCAGTTTCCCTATCTTTAAAATGCGGAGAATTATTATCATCTGCCTCACAAGAATGCAGTGGGAGTTTCTGAACATTTGTAAAGGATTTTGAGATCCCAGGATGGAAAGTACCGTTGATGTGCTGAACATTACTGGTTTATTACTATTTCCTATAAAATATGAATGATAAACGTAATACAAATAATATACCAAGAGAAACTCCAGTGATGGCAGGAGCAGGGTGAGGAGATCAAGGTGGAGGACTCTTTGTTTCATGTGATCCTTATATTATTTGTTGAAAAAAAGAGAATTTCAAATTCTGCCTCCGCTGTTCACAAGCCGGCTGTCCTGAAAAAAACAGTGCTCGTTCCAGTACAAACCTCACTGCCTCTCCAGCTGTGGAGTTGCCTTAAAATTGGGGCCCTGGTGTGGCAGCTTCTGGGGGCAAGGGTCTCGGGCTAATTTTTGTGGGTTTATTAATAAAAATGAACCTAAATGGTTTATATCAAATTAAGATCACATTTTAGAATGCAGAGTTGTCTGGCCATTTCCCATGCATGCTCTCACACGTGCATCTGCTGTGGCTGACAGCGAAGGGTCTTTTAACTCAGGCAATAGAGTCTTCTGCTTTAATCTCCACTGCTGTGAGGTTTGATCCCTGCTGCTCACAACCCGGGATGTGGTATAACACAAACCCACACACAAGCAAAAGAGCCCGTCTGCTCTTGTGAGCTCCCAGCCAAATTTTTGCAGACTCAAGATTTTTCTGAGAAGTATCTAAATGTGCAGCTGCTTCTTCACAACAAACCTAAATCTGACTTCTCTGCAGGCCACCTGTTGCTCCATGAATCCTCAGACCCAAGAAGACTTCTCTCTCTGGCCATTTTTAACAAATGGACTTTATCTCTGCTTGACACTCTGGGGGATGTACATTGCAGAGTCTTGGGCCAAAACAGAGGGTGTCATGAGCTTATTTTTCTTGATAAGATTCAAAATTGCAGTACAGAATGTCTCTTAGCTCTGTATTTTCTTTGTCAGTTTAATATACATAATAATAACACCTCCCACTTGTATATGTCACACTCCACTGTACTCTTTACTCAACTATATATTGACTTGCAGAGAAACAAACAGAAATTGACCTTAACCAGAAAGGATGGATGTTGGTTTCTTAAAAACCTTTGTTTGCTCAAGGTCTGTCCAGGGGCAGAATGCAGCTGGGGTTGAATGCTCTTGTATGGTATCCCCTGTTATCCATGGAGCTCAAGGAGATTTATTAGCAGTATTTATGAGAGTCTTAAACAAACCTCTGTGGGGCATGGTAGGCTCAGTGACACTGCTAGCATCTTCCAGATGAGTGATGAATGCCAGGTGCTGGAATTGATGCTGGGGAATGTTCTGTAGATCATGTCAAAAATGCCAATTGTTTTAAGTCCAATTTTTTTTCTGAGTTACCTGTGGAAATATATTGGGTTTTCAATGAAAAGGAAAAAAAAAAAAGTTCTGAAAACTGAGTATATTTCAGGTTTTCAAAAACTGAAAACCATTTTTTTTTTGTCAAAACAAAACAAAACAGATTTTTGTTAAAGGAAACTGAGCGTTTTCAGTAAAATGTTTGTTTCTTGGAAAAGCCATTTTGCACTGCAAAAAAAAAATTGTTGAAAAATATCCAACCTGCTCTAGGCAGGGCCGCCCAGAGTGGGGGACAAGTGGGGCAATTTGCCCCAGGCCCCGGGCCCCACAGGGGCCCCCATGAGAATATAGTATTCTATAGTATTGCAACTTTTTTTAATGGAAGGGGCCCCTGAAATTGCTTTGCCCCAGGCCCCCTGAATCCTCTGGATGGCCCTGGCTCTAGGTGTTAGGGGCAAATCAGGAATAGAATGGGAACTCAAAGGAGGGAACTTAGACCTGATCCAAAGCCCAGTAAAGTCACTGGGAATCTTTCCACTGACTTCAGCGGGCTTTGGACTCGGCTCTTAGTGTATATAACTTAAAACATTAACAACCAGTTATCCCATTATAGCCTTGATAAGCTGATCCCTACGTTGCATCCTACTCCCCTCTGTCTTGTCCCTTCTAGACCCAGCACTCTCGGGCATGGACTGCTTGCCTCTGTGTTTGAAAGTGTGAGGCCTTGTGTATTTTGGCACTTCCACAACAACAACAATAAGAATAAGAATAAAGGGCAATAGTAATACTAATCATGGTGATAATAATAATAAATAATTAATAAATAACAACAGTGAAGAGAAGGAAGGAGTTACTCTGACTTCCCCAAGGTCACACAGTGAGTCACAGGCAGGGCTCAGGATAGTTCCCGGGAGCCCAGTCTCCCTATTAAACTAACTGCTAGACCATATTAAACATAGTGATCATCGAAATCATAGAAATGTGGAACTGGAAGGGACCTTGATAGGTCGTCTAGTCCAGTCCCCTGTACTAAGGCAGACTAAGTATTATCTAGACCATCCCTGGCAGGTGTCTGTCTAACCTGTACATAAAAGCCTCTAATGACGGTGATTTCACAACCTCCCTAGGTAATTTGTTCCAGTGCTTAACCACCCTGATAGTTATGAAGTTTTTTCTAATGTCCAAACTAAACCTCCCTTTCTGCAATTTAAGCCCATTGCTTCTTGTCCCGTTCTTAGTGGTTAAGGAGAACAATTTATCACCCTTCTCTTTATAACAACTTTTATGTACTTGAAGACTGTTACCATGTCCCCCATCGTCTTCTCTCTTCCAGCGGAAACAAACCCATTTTTTTCAGTCTTTCCTTGTAGGTCATGTTTTCTAGACCTTTAATCATTTTTGTGCTCTTCTCAAGACTTTCTCCAATTTGTCCACATCTTTCCTGAAATGTGGCACCCAGAACTGGACACAATACTCCAGTTGAGGCCTAATCAGCATGGAGTGGAGTGGAAGAATTACTTCTCGTGTTTTGCTTACAGCACTCCTGCTAATACATCCCAGAATGATGTTTGCTTTTGTGTGTGTGTGTGTGTGTGTGTGTGTGTGTGTGTGTGTGTGTGTGTGTGTGTGTGTGTGTGTGTGTGTGTGTGTGTGTGTGTGTGCAAAAGTATTACATTGTTGACTCATATTTAGTTTGTGATCCACTATCGCAAGGGTTCTCAACCTTTTTCTTTCTGAGCCCCCCCTGCCCATGCTATAAAAACTCCATGGCTCACCTGTGCCACAATAACTGCTTTTCTGCATGTAAAAGCCAGGACTGGCATTAGGGGGTAGCAAGCAGGGCAATTGCCTGGGGCCCCACGCCACAGGGGGCCTTGCAAAGGCTCAGGTTTCGGCTTCAGCCCCAGGTGGCTGAGCTCAGGGCCCCGGACTTCAGCCCCATGCAGTGGGGCTTCAGCTTTCTGCCCTGGGTCCCAGTGAGTCTGATGCTGGTCCTGCTTAGCGGCCCCCCTGAAACCTGCTCATGGCCCCTCAGGGGGCCTCGGACCCCTGGTTGAGAACCACTGCACTATAGCTCCCAGATTCTTTTCTGCAGTACTCCTTCTTAGGCAGTCATTTCCCATTTTTTATGTGTGCAATTAATTATTCCTTCCTAAGTGTAGAACTTTGCATTTGTCCTTACTGAATTTCATCCCATTTATTTCAGACCATTTCTCCAGTTTGTCAAGATCATTTGAATTCTAATCCTGTCCTCCAAAGTGCTTGCAACCCTTCCCAGCTTGATATCATCCACAACCTCTATACGTGTACTCTCTAAGGCCATTATCTAAATCATTTTTGAAGATATTGAATAGAACCGGATCCAGGACAGACCCCTGCAAGACCATACTCGATATGCCCTTTCAGCTTGACTGTGAACCATTGATAACTTACCCTCTGAGTATGGTTTTCCAACAGTAGGTTCATCTACTCTATATTTATGTTACAGAATGTGGCCTGCATGAGTTGGGGACATGTAACAGAGGTCAGAAGCTGTCCAGTGCTTCATTAAATTCTTTTCTCCATGGGCTCAGAAGAGCACATATGGCCAGTAACGACCTTTGCTTGGGATTTTGATGGGCCAGCCGTACAAAATGTACATTTGCATACAGATAAGTGGCCCTAATGACTATCCTGTAAATGCCACATGTTGTCAGAATGACTCCCATTGACTTCGCCTGGCTTTGGATCAGGCTCTAAAGGAGAGATTTCCAAGGCATGAAGAGCAGTTAGGTGCCCGGTTCCCATCGAGGGAGTTGGGCACCTAAGTCCCATTTTTGCCTTTGAAAATTCTCCCCCTAAGTTCCCGAGCTGATCATTTATTTCAGCAGTAGGATTTCTCCCAAAGTCTGCAGACATTACAGAAATAATGCTACACTATGATCAAAGGATGCTAAATAACATGTGCATCACTTTTTGCTAGGAAAAACTATACACCAGTCATGTTATATAGCAGCGCTGCAATCAGATTTCTGTACTTACAAGTGAACTAGAAATCAATCCAAAGCCCATTGCCTGGCTTGTTTCCTTGTTTGCCAAGGGTCAGACAACCTTGATGTATGAAATAATGTAATAAAACACAAAGGATAAGCCAGAACAGTGATTTCTATTGAGATGATCATGCAAGTAGATGTGGAGGGAGAGGGAATCGGGAAGTCTGTTTTCATTGTTACGTACCTTCTGAATGTCTTCAGTGTCTAGTCTTCCAGGGCCTACAGCAGGGGTCAGCAACCTTTCATAAGTGGTGTGCCGAGTCTTCATTTATTCACTCTAATTTAAGGTTTTGCGTGCCAGTAATACATTTTAACATTTTTAGAAGGTCTCTTTCTATAAGTCTATAATATATCACTAAACTATTGTTGTATGTAAAGTAAATAAGGTTTTAAAAATGTTTAAGAAGCTTCATTTAAAATTAAATTAAAATGCAGAGCCCCCCAGATCAGTGGCCAGGACCCGGGCAGCATGAGTGCCACTGAAAATCAGCTCGCGTGCCACCCTCGGCACGCATGCCATAGGTTGCCTACCTCTGGTCTACAGGTTGCACCATTGTGGCAGATGGTAAATCCTAATAATGCTATGAGCCTTGTGGGGAGTACCTCCCTCAGATTCCACCGTATGCACTCCTCCAACACCAACAAAGGCATTGTGACTTCAGCTCTTCTACAGGCAGGCGGCTTCCAGCCACTGCTGCTAGCCCAGCCTGCCTTCGCCCTGCCCCCATTCCCCACAATGAGTACCTTTACGCTGCAGCTGGGAGAGTGCTTCCCGCCAGGAGTAGACAGCTACGCACTAGCTCTGCAAATAGCAGTGTAGCGGAGGGCTGCCTGGACAGCAGCTCAGGCCAGCCTCAGTACAGACTCAGGGGGGACCAGCCAGGTTTGTATTCAAGCAGCAAGCTCGAGCCCCTGCCAGTGCTACCCCTGGCCACACTGCTATTTTTAGTGCACAAGCTTGAGCAGCGCTAGAGCGTGTCTGTCTACCCGCGGTGGGAAGCACCCTCCCTGCTCTAGTGTAGACATGCCCAATGTGACAGCTACAATCTAGTCACAGGACCAGATTTTCAAAAGAACTCAGGGCCGGACTCTCAAGCACTCAGCAGCCAGCTGCTCCCAGTGTAATACCTATGGCAGGTCTTCCAAAGAACATTGGGACGGGCTACCCACTTTGAAGGTTTCCTAACTGGGAGCTGCACTCTTCTGGTGCTTGCGGTTGTGGTGGTGAGCATATTGTCTATCTGACCCTTCCTGTATACAAACACCCGTGGCAGTTCCACCAGCAGAGAATACAGGCCAGCCAGAGACAGAGAGACTATCTGAAACAGTGCAGGTCGGTGTCCAGCTCCTGAATGGAAACAACAAAGATTCCAGTCCAGATTTACTAGGGGACTTTGAGAGCAGAGGCTGTGCTTTGTACCGTATGTAGATGCCATTGCTGCACTGAAGTGCAGTGAGACAGAGCCGTTTGTCCAATGCGGAGCTGTGCCTGTGTGCTATGCATGCGGAACAAGTAGTCTCCTCTGTCATTGGACGTAACAGATTTATCTAAGAGGGAAGATGGCCCTAAAACACCATCACTGTGTTTAATGTGGAGTGATTAATTGACTAGTGCTGTGAAGGACAGTGGCAACATTTTGAGAGACATTATCTGCTATCCTGTTTGAATTAAGAATTCATAATGACACAAATCATTCAGGGGGCTTGTTTTGCTTTAAGTTATACTGTACACAGATTATCTGGCCAGAGAAGCTGATTAATGTGATGGAAGCTGAGAGCAGAGCAGACAATACATCTCCCTCGCTATCGAACCTATTGTGCCTTCCTACTTACCTGCATGCCTAAAGCATGGTCTGCCGGATCCACCACACCAGTGAGGCAGTCAGGCAATTGGATTCTATCACTGCCTCTGTCCTTGCTGTGCAAGCTTGTTCTATCCCTATGTTTCCCAGTCTATCACACAGGGAAATGATATTTACCCCCCTCTGTAAAATGCTTTGAGATTGAAGAATGAAAAGCCGAGGTATTATTATCCATGGCACATCTAATGTGCCCATTACCATAGTATTGAGGCACCCTAACCAATGTCAGTGTTGAGGACTCTGCTGTGTAGTTTCCTGGCAATGTAACCAGCTTGTTCTTACCCTGCAGCCCATTCGAAATTTGATTCCTTCTCTTTGCAACCACATGTGGAAGGTCCACTTTCTCCACAAGCTTTGCCCAGTGTGAGGATGGGATTGGTGCCAGTTATTTATTGGAGTGGGTGGAGAATTGACGTGTGACATTCCCAGGTATGCTAGATTCTTCAGGAGGGAGCTGTCTGCAAGTGTTTCTGGGGCCAGACCTGTCTACCTAGGCTTATTGAAAAGACTGAGATGCACCTTGTGTTATATTTTCATAAAATCTTCATTGCCCACCTAGAGCGAGCACTGTATAACACCGATGCGGCGCTGTACCCTGAACCGCAGCTTGGCATCCGAGCACCAGATGCTGAAGTGGGGGTGAGCAAGCTGGGACTGAGGAATTGGACAGGGAAAAATGTGATGCTGGGCTTCCCAGAAGGAACAAAGATAGTGGGCCTAATTCTGACCTGGGACTGGTTTTATTCTGGTGAACTCCATCAAACTCAGCAGAGTGATTCTTGATTTACACCAGAGTCAATGAGGTTAGAATCACGTTTGAAGAGAGCTGGTAAGTGAGAAGAGGAAAATTTACTGCTAACCAGCCTGAAACACCACTTGTACCTAATGCCTATCTAATTCTAACCAAGGCATTTGCCTGCTCCGTGCTGGAGAAGGAGAGACTCCAGTCTGGAGCAGCAGTGAAAACTCAGGCATGTGGGCCTGGTGGGAAGGTTATTGTCACTATCACTGACCCCTTGGAGCTCTAACGACCACAGGTGCTCAAGACCACAGTTTTACATGTTGTCCAAAAGACAGCCCCTCCAGTAGCACACTGGGGGAATAGCTCAGAGCTTACTCAAGCTATGTCTACACTAAGCACCTTTTAGCAGCACAGTTGTGCCGCTAAAGCCGTGCCGCTCAAAGGCACGCAGTGTAGCTGCTGTTTGTCGGCAGGAGATTGCTCTCCCGCCAACAAAAAACTTCCACTCCCAACAAGCGGCAGTAACTTTGTCAGCAGGAGAGCTCTGTCGGCAGGAGAGCTCTGTCTGCTTTTTGTCAGCAAAACTTTTGTCGTTCGGGGTATGTGTGTATTTTTCACACCCCTGAATGACAAAACTTTTGTTGTTCAGGTTCCAGTGTAGACAAATCCTCAGTCTATCATTCCACCTCCTGAATTAACACCAGTTGCTGTAGCAACTAAGTGCACCTTGATGACCTCATATGCCATGTTCTGACCCAGTCTGACTCTGCTTAGCTTGTGAGCTTCATCAGGATCACACAGTACCACATGCTATGGCCTCAAGCTATGGTGCATCAACTCAAGTCAAATTAGGTTAACAAAGTCGGAGCATAGCTTCCTGATTGGAACGTAGAGGAGCTGCAGGGCTTGGATTGAGACCAGACCAAAAGTGTCAAGGGAAAAGTCAGGCTGAGCATTTTGAGCTCTTGCAAAGCTTAAAATGAAAACTCAGTGCACCTCCTCCCTCAAAGGCCATCAGGTCCTGAGATGGAGCCTCTGATATAAGAATGTAAGAACTGCCATACTGGGTTAGATCAAAGGTCCATGTAGCCCAGTATCCTGTCTTCTGACAGTGGCCAATGCCTGATGCTTCCGAGGGAATGAACAGAACAGGTAATCATCAAGTGATCCACTCCCTGTCGCCCATTCCCAGCTTCTGGCAAACAGAGGCTAGGGACACCATCCCTGCCCATCCTGGCTATTAGCCATTGATGAACCTATCCTCGATGAATTTATCTACTTCTATTTTGAACCATGTTATAGTCTTGGCCTTTGCAACATCCTCTGGCAAAGAGTTCCACAGGTTAACTGTGTGTTGTGTGAAGAAATGCTTCCTTTTGTTTTAAACCTGCTGCCTATTAATTTCATTTGGTGACCCCTAGTTCTTGTGTTATAAGAAGGAGTAAATAACACGTTATTATTTACTTTCTCCACCCCAGTCATGATTTTATAGACTTCAATCATATCCCCCCTTAGTCATCTCTTTTCCAAGCTGAAAAGTCCCAGGCTTATTAATCTGTCCTCATACGGAAGCTGTTCCATACTCCTAGTCATTTTGTTTCCCTTTTCTGAACCTTTTACAATTCCAATATATCTTTTTTTTTTAAATGGGCTGACCACATCTGCATGCAGTATTCAAGATGTGGGCGTACCATGGATTTATATAGCGGCAATATGATATTTTCTGTCTTATTATCTATCCCTTTCTTAATGATTCCCAACATTCTGTTAGCTTTTTTGACTGCTGCTGTACATTGAGTGGATGTTTTCAGAGAATTATCCACAATGACTCCAAGATTTTTTTTTTTTTT
>NW_020664543.1:24354274-24378261 GCF_002925995.2 Terrapene triunguis
AGATTTTTTTTTTTTTTGACTGGTAACAGCTAATTTAGACCCCATCATTTTATATGTATAGTTGAGATTATGTTTTCCAGTGTGCATACTTTGCATTTATCAACATTGAATTTCATCTGCCATTTTGTTGCCCAGTCACCCAGTTTTGAGATCCTTTTGTAGCTCTTCATAGTCAGCCTGGGCCTTAACAATCTTGAGTAGTTTCATATCATCTGCAAATTTTTCCACCTCACTATTTACCCCTTTTTCCAGATCATTTATGAATATGTTGAATAGGACTGGTACCAGCACAGACCCCTGGGGGACACCACTATTTACCTCCCTCCATTCTGAAAACTAACCATTTATTCCTATCCTTTGTTTCCTATCTTTTAACCAGTTACTGACCCATGAGAGGACCTTCCCTCTTATCCCATGACTGCTTACTTTGCTTAAAATCCGTTGGAGAGGGACGTTGTCAAAGGCTTTCTGAAAATCTGAGTACACTATATCCATGGGATCCCCCTTGTCCACATGCTTGTTGAGCCCCCTCAAAGAATTCTAGTAGATTGGTGGGGCATGATTTCCCTTTACAAAAACCATGTTGACTCTTCCCCAACAAATTATGTTCATCTATTTGTCTGACAATTTTGTTCTTTACTATAGTTTCAACCAGTTTTCCTGGTATTGAAGACAGGCTTACCAACCTGTAATTGCCGGGATCACCTCTGGAGCCCTTTTTAAAAATTGGCGTCACATTATCTATCCTCCAATCATCTGATACAGAAGCTGATTTAAATGATAGGTTACAGACTACAGTTAGTAGTTCTGCAATTTCACATTTGAGTTCCTTCAGAATTCTTGGGTAAATACCATCTGGTCCTGGTGACTTATTACTCTTTAATTTATCAATTTGTTCAAAAACCTCCTCTAATGACACCTCAATCTGGGACAGTTCCTCAGATTTGTCACCTAAAAAGAATTGCTCAGGTTTAGGAATCTCCCTCACATCCTCAGCCATGAAAACCGATGCAAAGAATTCATTTCATTTTTTTTGAAATGGCCTTATCGTCCTTGAGTGCTCCTTTAGAATCTTGATTGTCCAGTGGCCCCACTGGTTGTTCAGCAGGCTTCCTGCTTCTGATGTACTTAAAAAAAATTACTATTACCTTTTAGCTGTTGTTCAAATTCTTTTTTGGCATTCCTAAATATATTTTTATACTTCATTTGCCAGAGTTTATGCTCCTTTCTATTTTCCTCACTAGGATTTAACTTCCACTTTTTAAAGGATGTCTTTTTGCCTCTCACTGCTTCTTTTACTTTGTTGTTTAGCCACGGTGGCTCTTTTTTGGTTCTCTTACTATGTGTTGTTGTTTTTTTAATTTGGGGTATACATTTAAGCTGAGCCTCTGTTATGGTGTCTTTAAAAAGTTTCCATGCATCTTGCAGGGATTTCACTGTTGGCGCTGTATCTTTTAATGTCTGTTTAACTAACCTCCTCATTTTTGTGTAGGTCCCCTTTCTGAAATTAAATGCTATAGTGTTGGGCTGCTGTGATGTTTTCCTCACCACAGGGATGTTAAATTTAATTATATTATGGTCACTAATACCAAGCAGTCCAGCTAATATTCACCTCTTGGACAAGATCCTGTGCTCCACTTAGCACTAAATCAAGAATTGCCTCTCCTCTTGTGGGTTCCAGACTAGCTGCTCCAAGAAGCAGTCATTTAAGATGTCAAGAAACTTTCTCTCTGCATCCCATCCTGAGGTGACATGTACCCAGTCAATATGGGGATAGTTTATATCCCCCATTATTATTGAGGTTTTTTTTATTTTAATAGCTTCTCTAATCTCCCTGTTTCACAGTCACTATCACCATCCTGGTCAGGTGGTGGGTAATATATCCTACTGCTATATTCTTATTATTAGAGCATGGAATTACTATCCATACAGATTCTATGGTACATTTGGTTCATTTAAGATTTTTACTTCATTTGATTCTACGCTTTCTTTCACATATAGTGCCACTCCCACACCAGCACGACCTGTTCTGTCCTTCTGATATATTTTGTACCCTGGTATTACTGTGTCCCATTGATTAGTCTCATTTCACCAAGTTTCTGTGATGCCTATTATATCAATATCCTCATTTAATATGAGGCACTCTAGTTCACCCATCTTATGATTTAGACATCTAGCACTGGTATATAAGCACTTTAAAAACTTGTCACTTTTTAGCTGTCTGCCATTACATGATGTAATTGAATGGGACTTTTTTTCATTTGACTGTTTCTCATCAGGTTCTACCTGTATTTTATCATCTTACATCCTCTCCTCCTTTCTAGGACATAGGGAATCTCCATTAATAGATCCTCCCCTAAGGGATGTCTCTGTCCAAACCACATGCTGTTGGCTCCACACCTGTCGGCTTTCCCCCAGCCCTTAGTTTAAAAACTGCTCTACGACCTTTTTAATTGTAAGTGCCAGCAATCTGGTTCCATTTTGGTTTAGGTGGAGCCCATCCTTCCTGTATAGGCTCCCCCATTCCCAAAATTTCCCCAGTTCCTAATAAATCTAAACCTCTCCTCCCTACACCATCATCTCTCATCCATGCATCAAAACCCGGCAGTTCTGCCTGTCTTAATTGGCCCTGTGTGTGGAGCTGGAAGCATTTCAGAGAATGCTACCATGGAGGTCCTGGACTTCAATCTCTTACCTACCAGCCTAAATTTGGCCTCCAGGACCTCTCTCCTATCCTTCCCTATGTCACTGGTACCTACATGTACCACGACCACCGGCTCCTCCCCAGCACTACACACAAGTCTATCTAGATGTCTCAAGAGATCCCCAACCTTCGCACCAGGCAGGCAAGTCACCATGCAGTTCTCCTGGTCATTGCAAACCCAGATATCTATGTTTCCGATGATTGAATCACTCATTACTAATACCTGTCTCTTCCTAATAACTGGAGTTCCCTCCCCCGGAGAGGTATTCTCAGTGCGAGAGGATACCACGACATCATCTGGAAGGAGGGTCCCAACTATGTGATCGTTTCCCTCTGCTCCAGTTGGATGTTCTCCTTCCCTGAGACTTTCATCCTCCTCAACAGCACAGAGGCTGTCAGAGGCTGGTACCATTCTACCATGTCCCAGAAAGTCTTATCTATGTACCTCTCTGTCTCCCTTAGCTCCTCCAATCCAGCCACTCTGGTCTCCAAAGCCCATACACAATCTCTGAGCGTCAGGAGCACCTTGTATCGAATGCACACATATGCCACCTGCCCACAAAGAGCCACCAGAATTTCCTACGACTACAGACACTTGGCGAGAGCAGAGGTGGGAACATTGGTACAAGATAAGAAATCAACACAGTAAATCTGATAACAAATGAAATAGCAAGAATGATTGTCTATACCAAGGAAATGGTCAGTACAATAGGGGGTGATCACAGCAAAGACAGACACAATTCAATACCATGTGTCTGTATGCAGGATGCTTAACAGGCAGCATCAGAGGCAATTCCCAGAGTGGAACTCTTGGAGGCTAATGGGAAAAGGAGGGTGATTTTCAAGTGAGGATGTGAGTTTATTTCTCAGAGATAGCTGCAGAAAGATAGGGCTACATGTGTGAGAATAACCTTCCCTCTCAGTGTAGTGAGTCACCAAGAGGGGACAGTGAGCTGATCACATTGGGATGAAGAGAACATGCAGGTGCAAGGGATTGGGAACAGATGGAGCAAGACCATGGAGAGATCCAAAACCATGGAAGGCAAGTTTGCAATGGACTCTGGGATAGAAAGCCAAGGAAGAGAGGGAGGGTGGATAGGAAGCTGGGAGGGTGACTGAGGATGAGGGCAATGTTTTGCGGCTCATGCCGGTGAACTCTTATTCCCACAGCTATGCTGATGTCATGGATGTTGCTTGTAGGAACAACATGGTAATAGCTTGATTGTCAGTGTGATAGATACGGCAGTTTCCTGGACAAACCTTATAGAATTAAGTTTAAGCATTGTAGGAGTGCATTGCATTAAAAATTCAAATGTTTCAGTATTATTGTGGGATTGTCTGTAACATCTCTGGGGGGGAGACATGACTAATATAAACCCTGGGAAGATTTATAAGCTTCAGAGGAGTGTTTGAAACAATGGGCCAGAGAAGAATGAACGATTCAAGTTAAGTGGGTTTCCCAGGAAATTTCTAAGGGGAGGTATATGCAAATGTCCCCCTTTCAGTTATACAAGCCTATTGAAGCTTTGCCCTGAGGATAGGACCTTTGATCACCTGTTACGTGAGGACAAGATCAGAGATCCAAACTGTATGAAGGATGACTCACAGATTCATGCGGGGGAGTGTTCTGAGCCAAGATGGTTATGAACTTTTAACCCCTGTGTGGTGTTTGAAGGATGGATTGCTACCAGAGCCCGTACTGAAGTGGGGTGATCTCTGGTAAGCTTATTAGCATGCATGTTGGTTCCTTTGTTGTTTTAATATGTTCTCACTGTAGTGCTTTCACCTTACGAATAAATGTGCTTGCTTAGAAAGGGCTGTGTGATACCTTATCATTTTGGGCAATTACACTGTTTATAGCCTCTGAGGAGAAAAGCAAAGCGGGCCTGCTTAGGCAGTCTGAATTGCTGGGGATCCACAGTGTAGGCAGAGAATTGTGCAGCTTGGAAATACCCTGATCAACAGGGAGAGAGATGCGGGTGTTTGCCCAAGAGAGGTGATGGCGGGGGAGCTGGATGCTAAGAGGGGGTCCCCTCGGTGGACTCTAGAGCTGTAGGTGCAGTTTCCCTGAACTGTGAAAGGCAGGTTAGCTTGAGTTAGGGAGAGAACCAGTGTCCTCATAAATGCAAAAGAGTTTGGAAAGAAACATGATCACTAAACTTCTACAAGCAAAAGCAGCCATAGAGAGAAAAACCCCAATCATACCTATTAAGGAGCACAACTGGCCAGTCCACTAGCTGATATGAATTTGCGTCACTCTGTTGACTCATACTTGCTGACAGACTGATCCTTGATGTTAACAAATTGTCATTCTTAGCTTCTCCTCTTACATGAGAAAACACTATGCAGTGCCAGCTATGAAGTCAACTTTGAACTGGAGATGTGATTGATAGCTAGGGGAAAGTTTTCCCTATGAGAGTAATGGATATTCACACAGATCTGTTTAATGTTTGTTGCAGAAAAATTCCTTCACTTTTGTCATGAACATACAGCTACGGGTTGCATAAAATCCCTCCTTTACCTGTAAAGGGTTAAGAAGCTCAAATAACCTGGTTGGCACCTGACCAAAAGGACCAATAAGGGGAGAAGATACTTTCAAATCTGTGGGGGAAGGTTTTTGTTTTGTCTCTTGCTGTGTGTTCTCTCCGGGTCAGCGAGGAATCAGGGCAGGGAAAATACATCTCCCAAAGCCAGACCTGAACTAAGCATCTAAGATTACAAATTGTAAGTAATAGGAAGGAAACGTGTTAGATTACCTTTTGTTTTAGCTTGTGAATTGTCCCTATGCTAAGAGGGAGGTTTATTCTTGTTTTTTTGTAACTTTAAAGTTTTGCCTAGAGGGGAATCCTCTGTGTTTTGAATCTTATTATCCTGTAAAATTACTTTCCATCCTGATTTTACAGAGGTGCTTCTTTTACTTTTTTCTTTACACTTCCCCAAGGCACAAATTCTTCCTTGCCCTTGGATGGTATGCTGCCACCACC
The DNA here is from genome assembly GCF_002925995.2 of Terrapene triunguis. Lineage (NCBI taxonomy): Eukaryota > Metazoa > Chordata > Testudines > Emydidae > Terrapene > Terrapene triunguis. The sequence goes on from NW_020664543.1 coordinate 24,359,963, forward strand.
AAGTGAGTTAGACAAAGATTCAGGAAAAGGACCACTTGGAGTTCCTTTTTCCCCAAAATATCCCCCCAAGCCCCTTCACCCCTTTTCCTGGGGAGGCTTGTGAATAACATACCAACCGAATAGGTAACCAAGGTGAGCACAGACCAGACCCTTGGGTTTTTAGGACTGTGCTCACCTTGGTTACCTATTCGGTTGGTATATTATTCTCAAGCCTCCCCAGGAAAAGGGGTGAAGGAGCTTGGGGGGATAGTTTGGGGAAACAGGAACTCTAAGTGGTCCTTTTCCTGAATCTTTGTCTAACTCACTTGGTGGTGGCAGCATACCATCCAAGGACAAGGAAGAATATGTGCCTTGGGGAAGTTTTTAACCTAAGCTGGTGGAATATAAGCTTAGGGGGTCTTTCGTGTGGGTCCCCACATCTGTACCCCAGAGTTCAGTGTGGGGAGGGAACCCTGACAACTTTACCATCACTGATGATCATATAATGATAGGAGGCAACTTGTTACCGCATATTAATTCAAGACAATGTTGCATCAATCCAGGAAGCAGAGAAAGTGTTTACTGTCTATCTACTGTCGAAGTCCTTGCAGTGACCTCAAAATTCCCAGATAGTTCATTAGGCTTTTTGGAATATAATTCTTTTTAAAGAAACTGCAGTCTCTCTGATCTAAGTTGGGAGAGCACGGTGGGCATCTGTCCTATGGAGGTAGCTGAATTAGTGAGTTCAGTAAATAGGAAAAGTGAGTTATCCCTGGTTGGTGACTGAAAGTTAGAATAAAACACCATGCAGGAAGCTGAAGTCAGATATTACTTCTCCAATTGAAAATTAAAACAATTGATCAATTAACCCTGCTAAAATTAATAGGAAAACAAATGGGTTTTCAATCTAACACTGAAATTTTGTGTCTAGACCTGGCCAGATTAAAATGTCTGGGGTCTCTTAGGACTCTGGCAGATATTTATGTATAGAGTGAATTGTATTTCTACGACATAAAATGTGGATGTTGGGCAAGTGAAAACCAAAAAGTATTCCAAAGGAAGGATTTTTCTATGTTTGGTTTAAGCGGCTGTCAGACCTGGTCAAAATATTTGCAGCAAATAATTTCTTCAGTGAATGTAAAGGGGTGAGGGAAATTGAAAAAGAGTAGATTTTCTGAATTTTAACTTAGCTGCTGCTTTTAACTCCAAGGTCCCTTGTTATATGTGGTGAGAGATGATCGAGCTCCTGGGTGTGATGAACATGGAACTCCTGTGGTCTGGAGTTTGAACTACTGCATTTTTTTTTGTTTGTTTTTTGTTTTTGTTCGTTTTCCCCTGAAATGGCACAGGCTTTTAAAAATGAAAGTAACTGGAATTCCTGCTTTTTTTGTCATGTCCAATAAATGATGCATTCTAGCTCCATAGCTGGGAGCTCACAGGCCCTGATCATCTCTTCTGGATTTGAAACTGTGGTACCAATGGACATAGTCCTAAGAGGTTCGAGTTCTAGGGCATGACCCTGCTAATGGTTCTCTGAGGAGCAGTCCTACTGGGCCCTTGCTCTGTTATTCTTTCCAAACGTAAATAAACTGTTAAGAATCTGATCAAATCCAAGCTGCCTGCTATTGGTGCTTGCCTGAAATGCCTGCAGCTCCAAGAACAGAAAGGAAACCGCAATGTAAGGTTTGGGTTCAGTAAAACATGAGCAGCAGTGTGTGTCTGCAAAGCTTTTCAGTGAAGCTAGAGAAAAAGGAATTAATGATCCAGAACCCAGTCATATTCCATTGTCCCACCTTATTTATTGCTCAGTACAATTTCACAGTTGTGTTAATCTCTTCTCGGACACTGCTCCATTCTCAAAGGCTGTGACTGTGAACAGGGCATGTGTTAACAGTTCCACTGTGGCTGTCAGAGATGCAGGTGCTGCTTGTCAGTTAGCCTCTTCTTGGGCTCCCTTCAGGAGAAATGTTTCTGAGCCTTTAGAATATTAATACAAGTGCCCCTCACTTCTGCCATTACAGCTCCTCCCCTCTCTGGGCCTTGCCAGGCTGCCACATCAAACAGTGGAGCTCAGTGCAAAGTCATTTTAGCCAGCAGGACTTTGTGCAGCCATAAAGGTCCATGCTGGCAGATTCCACTGCTCCCAGGAGCTGTTCTGTGATTCAGGGAACTGATCCAGCAATCGGACCCAGGGTCACCTTTTCAAATCCCGTGTTCTGCACATTGCACCTTTATCCTCAGAAGCCTTCAGAGCCCTTATTAAAGCCCAGAGGGTTTCTCCCCTCCCCATTTGCTGCTGTTAACCCCTTCTTCTTTGAGTGCTGGGTCCTCTGGGTATTCACGGTGGATGCACATGCGCTCTGTGTGACCAAGGCTGGAAGATTCTTCACTAGCAGTATCCATCAGTCCGTGCTTGCACCCTGCACCTTCCTGGGCTCCAAACTGAGGGCATAAGGGGCGGCACGGACCGATCGTCCCCAGTTCCTTTCTGCCACTCATGGTCAGAGACAGAATTCCGACAGTGCCCTCAGCTTCGCAGCATTCCTGACCATCTGCTCAGGTTTCTTGCGCATAGTTTTAGTCTGTATAGTTAATTAGCCAGCTTAATAGTATTAGTTCAATTAGTGTTTGGGGTTCTCCCCCCACCCCCTGCCACCCCCTCTGTCTGGGGCATCTATTATGCCCAACATTCCTGGCTTCAAGACCTGTGTGGCCTGCCTCTGGGTAGTCCTGGTTAGCGATCCCCAAGCCTCCTGCCTCGATGAGTCGCCTATCCCGACCAATGCGAGATTTGTCACTCTTTCCCACCTCATACTGGACAATCCTGTGAACTGCGTCTCGGTAGGCAGCGGACAGAGCTCCCCCTCCTTCCCATTTGCTGCTGCTAACCCCTTATTTCCCCACTCCTTTCCACGCATCTCTGCAAAGCCACTTTTTCATGACTCTTTATGGTCACATCAACCTGTTTTTTCAGATCTGCAGTTGCTCCCGTCCTGTCAGCAGACGTACGAGACACTTGGACTCCCTCAGATCATTGCAGCTGGCTCAAATGAGTGACCTACGCTGTTGGAAGGGTCATTCTTGCAGCAATGTATATGAGGAGTAACGCCATAGAAATCAATGTGTTACACTGGTGGTGTAAAACCTGTGGAAGTGAGAGTACAACTGGCCTCAATGAGTGTTTTTTAAAGGGATACTACTCATCAGCATTGTGTGATCTCCTGTGAAATGGAGGAAAGTAAGAATAGTGCTGAATAATGTTAAGGATAAAGCATGCTTAAGAGCATTCTGCTCTTTCAGGGTAAAAGCTATTACTGTATCCCATCGTGCCTCCTCCTATCATTGTGAAAAAGGGCTCCATCCAAATGGGCAGGTTGTAGGACCCAGTGAGACAAACTGCGTTGCAGCATCTTTGAGATCCATGGCTTCTCTGAGACAGAAATGCCCAGACAGCCACTTAGAGATGCTGGAGTGTATTCTCCTCTCACAGCAGTGCAAATCAGGGCTAGCTCAATGGAGTGGATTGAGATACCCTGGCATAAAATTGGTGAGAGAGGAGAATCCAGACCCTTATTATTTTTAAAGCCCACTCCCAGTGTTCAGGGAGAGCAGGTAAAAATAAACCAAATATTTTGAAGCTACACAAGCTCCTCCCAGACACAAGGCTCTAGTCAGAATTGGCAGACCCACCACTCCCAGTGTTCAGGGAGAGCAGGTAAAAATAAACCAAATATTTTGAAGCTACACAAGCTCCTCCCAGACACAAGGCTCTAGTCAGAATTGGCAGACCCATCATCCCAGGTAGAATATGTGGGTCAGATTTTCAAGGTGCTGAGTATTTGCATTAACTTCAAGTGAAGTTGTGGCTGGTCAGCATCTGAACACCTGTGGTGATTCATAGTTTTTGTGGCCAATAGAGCCCATTATGCTCATCTACTCTGAGCTCTTGCATAACACAGGCCCAAGAACCAGATCCATCAATTCCTGCCTCCAGCCCATAATCTCTGTTTGAGCTGAAAGACACCCAGGGTTGACTTAAAGACTTCAAGTAATGAAGGCTCCCCCATGTCCCTAGGTAAGTTGTTCCAATGGTTGATTACTTCACTGTTAAAAGATTTGCACCTTGTTTCCAGTCTGAATTTGTCTAGCTTCACCTTCCAACCACAGGATCTCATTATCCCTTTTCCTACTAGGTTAAAGAGCTGTCTATTATCGGAGATCTCTTCTCCATGTAGGTACTTGTAGACTATGATCAAGTCACCACTGGATCCTCTTTTCTATAAACACAGTGATGATCAAGCTTCTTAAGTCTCTCCCTATAAAGCATGAATTCCACACCTTGAATCATTGTGGTGCTCTCAGAGCAGGGGTCCTGTCATATGTGCTGCAATGCCCTGGCCCTTTGAGCTGCAGACAGAATGCAGCAGAAGCCAATAAGATGACTTTTCTTTTTCTCTAGTCAGCATGTGTCTCAGCCTTTTAGCAGTTTGTTCTGTGTCTCTCAGCATGTATCTCTTCTGCCATCAAGGACACTCCCTGGAGACAGTTAAAGGATCATTTGATTCTTGTAACTTCTTGGACTAGTAAGTGGGAATTATGAGGGGGATCAAATAAATGGCTTTCTGGTATGAAATACCCAGAGAATGGAATGATGCAAAACCATCACGCCTTGTTGTAGCTTGCCTAAATAGAAAAGAATTGTATATTATACAGCATCTTTCAAACTCCAGGTGTCTCAAAGCACCTCACAGAGCAAGGTGTTCATTACTAGTGATGTTCTGTGTGAGGCAACTGTAGCAGTCTTTCTGAACATGGCAAAATAACATATTTTCCTCTAATCCCATTTTTGGAAACAGCTAAATTTTGTCTGAATTTAAAAAAAAAAAGAATCAGCCTGAGACAGACACCAGGCATGGGAGTTTTATTAGCATAGAGGGACATGTTGGGCAACCATACCAAAAGGGTGCTGCCTGTCCTGCCTATAATAACGTAGAGCCAGTGGTCAGAACATTTCTGGCAATTCAATTTTCCTGAAAACATTTGAAAACTATTAGTTTTGTTCCAAGAAAGAATCTTTGAACAAATTTTTAAACCTCAACAATTGCTGCAAAATTGAAATTGTTTCTCTTCCAGCACCTCCACTGCTGTGTACCCATTGAAAGGGACAGTATCAGACTTGTCTCAATGGGAGAGGAAATGTTGGCCAAGACACAGGGGAATTAGGCCCTATTCTTTACAAAATAGAACAAAATTGTAATAAATTCCACCAACAAAACTGCCATCAAGTCCTCCTCACCAGCCTCCCCCATCTCCCAGCTCCTTACTGGCCTTGCAACATGCACTGAAGGTAACCAGCTTGGGCTGTTACAGCCCATGGTGATAAATGAGTTCCCAGTGTGTGGGCCCTAATGGAGGATGCCCTGCCAGCAGCCCCTTTGAGAGAACCCTCCTCCAAGAGGTGTTGACAATCTGTACCAGAAATAGATCTGTTTTTTCCCCTGTGAACCTTCACTAGTCAGACAGGATGTGGGTCTCCTTTGATTTCAGATTAGGGCTCCCCTCTTCCATTGGGCATGAGGCCTGTTGTTGGTCTATCCTGGGAGAGTGATAGAACCAGAGAGTTTTCAGTGGACTCTGAGGGAAATTACTGTTTCTTGAAATCATTCCCTTTTTGGCCCCCAGCAAGGGAATAATTTCAAGATTCCCCTCCTCAGCTCTCGTCCCAAGCACTAGATCAAGCTGCATGAGTCAAGCTGGCAGTCTCCTGGGATAGCCCTATAGCTGTCATGGTAGCCATGAAATCCTGGGCTGCTTCAGAAGACTTGTGATCCATGTGGACTTTGAAGTCACTGAGCACCATCCACTTCAGTGACTGCAATGCTACTATGATGTGGAATCTCCACAGCTCCTGGAGGGACTTTGCTGGGCAACAGGCGGGAAGCATTTCTCAAAGACAAGCCCTAGCTTAACCTTGTCCCGGGACTCACATATCCAGTGCAGTAAGGTTTTAGGCTGCACCACATGTGACTACATTTACATGGAAAGGGCATACAGTGTGTCACCTTTGTGTGCTACTTCATCACGGAGCCTTGCTGTGCAGCCAGACTTCACAACCTTCCAGCCTGCAGATGGCCATGCTGCCTGTGGCTGGCAAAGTTTGCCTTGTTCTACAGGGCTGTGTTTTGCTGCTTTCATAAGCCAGTAAGTGCATGTATTTCCTTGTATTTCAGTGAAGACTTGTGGGAATTATTTGGCATTCACTTGATGTGCTTCTATCCTGCTCTCCTTTGGGACACCTACTGTAAATAAAATGTTGCTTTTCCATTTGTAGGGAGTGGAAGTTAAATAATAAAAACAGCAGCCTAGATCTCTAGATGAGAAGATTTTGCAAAGGCATAATTGCAATGAATTGAAACACTGCGGGGGTTGTAGAACAACCTGAGAATCTGGCAGAGAGCTGGATTTACAGCTGTGTATTAAATTCCTGAGCCTCAGGTAACATCTCTGTGAATAACTTGTATTGGTGAGCTTAGGGCAGCTGTGCACAAAGGTTTGCCTGGTGAACATGCCCAAATGCATGTAACCAAAGGTGCAGTGGGAGCTGGAACAAAGAGCCAGCTCAAGGACGTTATGCATGATCTTTATGTCTAGTGGCTACATGCATGGAAAGGGTCAGAGATTCATAGGCCAGAAGGAACCATCATGATCATCTGCTCTGATGTCCTGTATAAAACAGGCCATAGAACTTCTGCAAAGAATTCCTAGAGCAGATCTTCCAGAATAACATCCAGTCTTGATTTAGAAATTGTCAGTGATGGAGACTCCACCATGACCCTTAGTAAATTGGTCCAGTGGTTAATTATTCTCATTGTTAACAATGTACACCTTATGTCCATTCTAAATTTGTCTAGCTTCAACCTTTTGATGCTAAATTGAGAGCCCATTATGAAATATTTGTCCCCATGTACATAATTATAGACTGTTATCAAGTCCCCCCTTAACCTTCTCTTTGATAAGCTAAATAGATTGAGCTCCTTGAGTCTATCACTATAAGGCAAGTTTCCTTTAATCTTTCTCATGGCTCTTCTCTGAACCAGTGTATTGCCATAGACCTGCTAGGAAATGGTGCAGCAGCCCCCAGTGGGTTTGGGAAGATGACATAATTGATAACTGGACTCCTTGGATACAAGAGATGTGTGTGAAGGGGGTGGGAGGGGGTAAGGTTGGGCAATAAGACCCATCCTGGATGAGAGAGACTTCTGGGTCTACACACACACCTGTCTGGGTCCCAGAGATGTGACAGATGGATCAGCAGTGGCAGGACAAGAAAAATAACTCTCTAATATGTTAGGGTTTCATCTTACAGAACCAATATTATCTGTAGTTGAGCTTAGAGCCAAGCCAGCTCTGCTTTCTGCAGAGGTTGCTGTAGCTGTGCTTATGCTCTATTAAACAGGCATTCTGAGGTATGATTTCCTCTATATTTTCCACCCAATGCCAACTAAGCTCTGTTGTGATGTAAGATACCTGGACTTGCTCCTGTGGGTTGTGAGAGGGGCACTTGCAGGCAGATAGGCCAAAGAGACTGAAGGTGTCTGAACAGGAGGCACAAGCAGGAGTAGAGGAAAGCAGTGGTGGCACCTCAGTCCCTCCTGTTCCCTGCCTGTGGTACACAGTAGTTTAGTCTCCTGAGGGCTGTAGTGCATTGGTTCAGCTCTGGTTGTTGGGCCTGCTGTGAAGGTGGCTGTGAAATGTTTAATTGCCTGTGACATACAAAAGGTCCTACTAGATGATCTAATTGTCTGAGACCTTAAACTCTGTGACTTGAGTCCTCCATTAAAGGGGGTGGAGTTGCATTCCCCCTCCCCTAATAGTGTTGAAAAGAGACTGTTATGGTTATGGGCCAGCGTGGGCTTGGGGAGACCTGAGCAAACTGATGGGTGCAAAGCTAGTCTCAGTATGGTTACTTCCTGGCAGGATGTAGAAGCTGCCATCTATGATAATTAAATGACCTCCCAAAACCTCTATGACTCAAGCCACATTTTTCAATGCTGTCTCTCACTCTCTGTCACACACACACAACCCACCCAGCTCCCATGTGCTGGTGTGTTTGCTGTACCAGATCACAGAGTGAGGGAATGAGCTCTGCTACTAACTGAGCTGACAGTGTGTCACGAGAGAGGGAAACACAGAGGAGGCTTGAAAGACCAGGCTTGTGTTTAACTGGCTAAGGAGTTTTTGGTGACTCTGGATTCCCTACACACTTAGTGTAAGGACTTTTCTTCTTAGGAGCTAGGCAGCCTTAGATCCTGATGGTCATGCCATAGCAGCTCATGTGGCTTGCAAACTCCCTGGATCTGCTGGATGTACTGCTGGCTCTGCCTGAATTCCAGGCACCGAGGAAAGAACTTATCACAGGAGGAATGGGAATGTGGGGGTGGGAGTAGTGAAGGGCCACCAGCATCACCATCCCGGTGATCAGACAGGACAGAGAGAGGAGAAACATCCCCTCTTTCTGAAGAAACAGTAATTGGAGGAAACAGGGAGGGAGACAGGAGCTGCTGAATCACATGGAGGTGGAGAGAGACACACTAATGCTGATGTACTGTTGTTAGCCTCGGTACAACTCATAGCGGCAAAAGTGCAAGGATTGTGCATGGACAAAGTAAGGATTTGTTATTCCAGGTGGAATGCAAGGATCACCTCTTGTTCAGGGCATTCATGCACCATCTCTGCACTAGGCCTGTGTCATCCTTGCATTTTTTCCGGGAATGGTGTGAGGAGGGCACTGAGCTGTGATGCATCGAAGCATGTAGACTTGACAGCATGACGAAAACATGGCAGGGCAACCCCTGTGCATTGTGCTGTGACTATTGTGGGGCTCTCTGACATCATGAAATGGTGAAGGGGCTCCAGCTTGTTAGGCTGAGGTACCATTCACCTACGAGGGTCTTTTTATCTCAGTGTCTATGTATCTTTTCCTCTGGAGGCTGGGCTCCAAATAGGGGGCCATTCCCAACCCTGGCTGTCACCCATCTTGGAAGTGTGGCGTGTTACTGCCTCTGTCCCTCAATGCCGCCCTCTTGCCATGAGTGTGACATTGCACCTGGCCATTTGATTATTCTGGATGCCTCTGATATTGTAATGCCATTTTTAAACACTAGGGAGCCATGCACTGTACAGGGGCCATCTCTTTACGGTATCTGCAATGAAACCACACAAGCTGAAAGAAGTTCTTTCGAGTCAGATCACCAGGGTCTGCCCTGCAGTCATGGGACAAACTGTCTGGTCACAAGCCTGGTGGAGACTGATTTAAAATCTGATTGATTGCCCATGTCAGATAGAACTGTCAGTCTAGCAAGTTTGAGTGAGTGTATTTAGGTTAATTCGGGGGTTTGGCCAATAAGTGAATGCAGTACAGAGATGGTAAATATTTGCTACTCCGTTTGCTGCGTGAATAATGAAATTGGTTTGGATTCCTTCACATCCTCCAGCTTCATCCATAAACATTTCATACTGTTCAATGCCGCAAGAAATGGAGGCATTTTGTCTTCATCATGCTGAAGGGCGAGAAGCAGGGGAGGGTTCTTCCTGAAGAATATGGAGCCCAATTTTGCAGATCCTGGAGGATCTAATAACTTAGGTTAGATTCTGAGAAGCATCTGTTAGATGGAGCTCTTGCCTGGGTTGAAACTCCCAAGTATGTGAGTTTGCTCCTAAGGCATCATAGGAATGCCCTGTTTGCTGACACCTACACTTACCCCCAGGCCCACAAATCAATCTGTCTGGCTGCTGTGGTTTTACTATGGCCCCTCACACCATGGAATCTACACAGAACCAAGGAGCCCAACAGCCCAACACTCCAGGTGTTTGTCTGGCTCCATTCCCATGGACCAGGCAAGTGCGACTTTGTGCATTCCTTTGGACATGGTGTTATCTCACCATCGGTGTTGTGAATTACTCAGATAAGAAATGCTGTGTTGTGACAGGTGAGAAACAAGGGGACTGATCATAAGTTAAAAAAAAAATCCAAGTTATTTGCCAGTCGGGTTTGGGTAGGTTCGGAGGTAAGATGGGGCTAGGGAATGAGCTTTTCAGTTACCCAGAATCAAGCCTTATTAAAAATGTCAACATATTCCATTGTGCCATATAAGTATCTGGCTGCAGCATCGTATGAGCCTGATTCTACACTCCCACTGCTCTAGCCCAATGATGGCAGTGGGCTTACTCATGATGCATACACCAGTGAGAGAGGAGAATCAGGCCCCATATGTAGAAAGTACAAAGGACAAGTCAATTTCACAGTGTAGTGTTTATTTGCTCTTTAGTGGCCATTTTTCTATTGCCTGATCTAACTTAATCCTGAATCTCTGTGGCTCCATCTCCTCTCCTCGGCATCTCTTCCACTGCCCAATGATTCAATGTCTCCCATTTCCTCTGATGCAACTTGGGGTGGGTAAGATACACAGGTACATTGGCATGGGATAGCCCAACCCACTACTGCTACCTATAGCCAGGCAAAATTCTTTGGCTAAATTTCTTCAGCAAAATATGCACAATTCAGCGACACCAAAACATCTTGTGAATTCTTGTAAGTTTTGCCAAATTGTTTTAATTAAAAAAAAATCTGAAAAAACCCAAACATTTCATATCTACATCTTCAAACTGAAATTTTATTTTTGTTGTTTGAAACATCTTTTTATTTCAAAATGTCCTTTACTTTTATTAAAGAACAATGAACAAGTTTTAAAATGGTCAAAATTGAAACAAAACATTTTAATTTTATCAAAACAAAATGTTTTGTTCAACCTAAATTTTTTTTTTTTTGCTTTTCAATTCACATATAAGAAAGAAAGAAAGAAAGAAAGAAAGAAAATGTCATTTATGGTTTGACTGATTTTTTTTATTATTCTTTTTGAAATGCTAGTGAACCAAAAAAAACATTATGTGCCCAGATTTAGTGCTAATGCTTCAAGGGAGGTTTTCTTTACCATCTCATCTTTGTACTCACAGCGCTGAGATGTGGCCATTAGAAATGTCGAGGAAGAACCGCAGTTTGTATGGATGGATGGCTCATTTTATCCATGCAAGTTGCTGGAAGCAATTCGCATTTTCATACTGATTTAAGGAAATCTAAATGTATAACAGGCTGCGTAACACACAGTCATGTTAATGCATGTGTTGTCACTGATGAGCATCTTGCGATTGGTTCCTAAATTGGCAGGTTATTGGGAATGGTGGCCTTCCAATGATGAGAACAGTCCATCTTGACAAACATGCAAAACTCATTAAAATATGCGCTTCTCACTAACCAGGGCAGGCAAAGCCATCTTAACCTGCTCTAATTTTTTAGGAGGCCATCCTGATGTTCCCTAATTACCTGACTCTTGTTTTTATAACCATCCATTCAAGGCCTGCTTCATCACTCAGATTGCCAAGCAGTTTGGGGGCTCTTTTTCGTATCCACTTATAATCTTTTCCTTCTGTGATCGACTTTCCAATCTGGAGATGTTCATTAATGGGACGTTTCATTAGAATGTGTAGCTATTTCATCATTGTCGTTACCAAAAGGGCACTGTGCGCTGATTTATACAGCACTAATAACAAGTGGATTGACAGGATCTTGTGTATTGCTTTTGTGACCAATTGATTAGCTGGCTATCAATCAGTCACAAAAGCTGTTTATTGTGAGGCTCTTACAGAGTGACAGAGATCATTCCTATCATACAATGAGCCATCATGTGGAAAAGCTACCTGACTATATCATTTTCCTTCATCCTGCTCTTGGTGTGTTGGTCTGAACAGCCCTGTTTTGGGGAACTTGGCTGGGAGGAACAGCAGGGTTCTACACAGACACAATGGTGGTTTCAGAAATTTGGACGAGCATTTGGGGGAAGTCTCAGATTTGTTGGGGGAAGAGAAAGGAGAGATGAGACTGGATGGTGTCATCAAGGTTTTCAGTATTATTTGTTAGGGGATAATGTTCAGCTTCTCTGAGATGTGATTGCCTGAAATTCTTGTGCTGTCAAACTGGCTAGCCACAGTTGTTCTTTGTAAGTCCAATAGGGATAATTTAGTGACCTTAGTGGATTGATAACACCATTAATTTCAGTTCATTTTTGATGGGACTGTTTTGTCTCTATGCTAGTGCTGCTCTCTATGCTAGTAACACTCTGTGAGATTCGGCCTGGTAGCCAGACAGTGCTAGAATTTCTTCTGGTTATCTCTAGTTAGCTACTGCTTACCGACTGCACACATAATACACCAGCACAGGCACATGTGAAGATTTCAGATCTGTGAGTTCTACACAGAAACTATCCCTATCAGCACAGCCCACCCATTGACATCAGCTTTCCTCAATGACACAGGAAGCATCTCAGAGCTACCAATTGCAATCTGACCCCACACCCCACTTCTTGACACATTCCAGTACTAACGCAGGTATAGAACTGCTTACTCCGGGAAACCTCACCATCTAAACGCATGACCCAATAAACATGGTTGGAGGTGATGGGTTGTGCTGAGGATGAAGCTGGAGATCTGTGGGTGGTGGGTGGTGGAGGGGAGTTAGCTGGGGTTGAGAAAGGGAACAGCTGAGTAGAGTATAGCTGAGCTGTAGAATGACTGGCATGCTCAGTTCCTTGCTGTGCAGCCTGGCAGCCTTAGCCCTAAGTCCAGTGCTTTGTACTGGAGTAAGCCCACCGGAATGACTGTGCCCTGAGCTCCTGGAGCTCAGGGACCTTTCTGGCATGTCTGGACAGAAAGGGCTCTAAGAGACTTTGGCAATGGACAAGGCCTTTATCTTAGGTTGATAAAGAGCCCCCACCATGACCTATTTGCCTAGCAGTCCAATGGCAGCATACATCCTTGTTGAATGGGATGCTGAGCACTCCTGGAGGTGCTGTGCTTTCAGTGGGAATTGAGGATGTTCAGCGCCACACAAGATCAGGCCCATAACATGCTGCCATTTGAGACATGAGACCAGGCCTCTCACTCCATGGGCTGGCAGTGCTCTAGCCTCCTGGGGGTGCCTCCCATTGATCCTGAGTAACCCCTCCTGGTCGGATGAGGAAATGGCATTGCCTAGGTGCATTATTCAGCTCCCCTTGAAGATGGTGGATGGGTCTGGTGCTGGATCAGTCCTTAGCCCTGGAGGAAGCTGCTCAGAGCTGCAGGGATGGTGACTGAGATGTGGGTCTCTGAAAGTAGCAGCAGAATATAAAATAGGAAGTATGCTGGGGGATCACAAGGGATTCCCAGGGAAACTTTCTCCCTCTGAGATGTCTCCGCAGCTGGAGTCACACCCTCACGTGTGGATGTCTCAGGGAATGAGCAGGGACAGAATCATTCTCCATCTGCCCCACTGCCCATTGTGATGGGTTGGGTCACAGAGACCGCCTTGGGACTGCCACCTGATGTGCTGAGACTATCTCTGAGCCCATTTTCCCTGGCAGCTTGGGACTTCAGTACCCTACCTGGTTGAGCCAGACATGCTAGCCGGCTACAAAAACAGACTGAGGTCTGAACCACGTCCCCCACAGGCTTAACTGAAAACAGCTTAAGAAGTGCTCCTGTCTCTAGCACCCAGACACCCAGTTTCCAATGGGTTCCAAACCCCAAATAAATCCGTTTTACTCTGTATAAAGCTTACACAAGGTAAACTCATAAATTGTTCGCCCTCTATAAAACTGATAGAGAGATATGCACAGTTGTTTGCTCCCTCAGGTATTAATACTTGCTCTGGGTTAATTAATAAGCAAAACATGATTTTATTAAATATAAAAAGTAGAATTTAAGTGGTTCCAAGTAATAACAGACAGAACAAAGTGAGTTACCAAGCAAAATAAAATAAAAACATGCAAGTCTAAGCCTAATACATTCAGAAACTGATTACAGATTAAATCTCACCCCCAGAGATGTTCTAATAAGCTTCTTTCACAGACTGGACTCCTTTCTAGTCTGGGCCCAGTCCTTTCCCCAGTACAGTCCTTGTTCCAGCTCAGGTGGTAGCTAGGGGATTTCTCATGACTGCAGCCCCCTTTGTTCTGTTCCACCCCCTTATATTGGGGGGACAAGGTGGGAATCTTTTGTTTCTCTGGGTCCCCACCCCTCCTTCTAAATGGAAAAGCCCCAGGTTTAAGATGGATTCCAGTACCAGGTGACATGGTCACATGTCCTGGGAGACCTCCAGCCTTTATTCTTCCTGGCCTGACTCACAGGAAGGCTTGCAAGTAAACAGAGCCATCTACAGTCAATTGCCCTGGTTAATGGGAGCCATCAAGATTCCAAACCACCATTAATGGCCCACACTTTGCATAATTACAATAGGACCTCAGAGTTATATTTCATATTTCTAGTTTCAGATACAAGAATGATACATGCATACAAATAGGATGAACACACTCAGTAGATTATAAGCTTTGTAATGATACCTTACGAGAGACCTTTTGCATGAAGCATATTCCAGTTACATTATATTCACACTTATTAGCATATTTTCATAAAACCATATGGAGCGCAACATCACACCCATGACCTCAGTCAGATCTGTCATTTCATTATGGTCTAACACACTGTGGACTTCCACAGCAGAACTCTTCCTCATCCCTCTGGTCATCCCTTCCAAGGGTCCCCGTGTTACTCAAGTAACACTACACGGCACAGCCCAGGCTGACTTTGATGCCTCTCTTTGTATCTCAATCTGCAAAAAAATTGCATTAATCAGAATTCCAGGATTGTGCTGTTCAGGAGAATATGGTTCCAAATGCAATTCAGGTGAAACACGCTGAGAACAGCAAAGCCCCAGCTGTCCATTTTGTACAAACGCACCCTTTGGGGATGTTGGGGGAAAGCAGCTCTACTCTCCTTTTCAGAATCCCCCCAGCCTCTCTGCACACAATCCCTAAGCGCATCGGTACCTTGGCATCGTGCCAGGCAAGGCAGCCTCTCCGGCAGGCGCAGCCAGCTCCAGGGAACAGTGTCTGCTCACACATGAGCAGCATTCGAGCATTTCCGAAAGCGCAGGCAATGGAAAACGTTTTCTCTCTGGGGAGCGGGAAGCACGGCGCGTGTGTCAGCCGGCGCCTGTGGCTCTCTAGCATGGACATTCCTCGATAGAAGCCGCGCTCTCTTAGAGGGCTGAGTAACTCTGGCTCTGCGAATGAAAGCAGTTTAGAGAGCTGCACACCTCCGAGCAGGCCGACTGAGTCTGCCGAGGGATTTGCTTGGTCCCCGAGGTTCTGAAATGTGTGGTTGGGGGTGGGGGGGCGGGAGGTGAAAGCCACATGACAGAGAAGGAGCAGATGCAGCTGTGGGCTGACATATGGCACCCATAATACAGATGTCATGGGAACTAAATGGCCTGGCCAGCGAGGCTCCTTTAAGCAAGTCCCGCTCAGCACATGCTGGCAGGAAATCCCAGAGCCAGCCCGCAGCCGTAGGAGCTGGCCTGGACCCTGATGATTTCCACAGAGTAAGGAGCAATGCAAGGGAGGAGCCTGCAGTTGCTGAGGTGTCGTGAGAAGCTGAGGGGAAAGGAGAAGTCACTCTTCTCCATGTGCTGCTGTTCACCGAGACCGCAGAGCCACTGACTCCAGCAGAGCAGGATCGGGCTCTGTCGGTAACCTACGTTATAGTTCCCCAGTGGAATGAGGCAGGACAGCATTCACATGGCTGTGCCTGGCCTGCTTCTGCTTTATGTTCACTGTTACCATCCTGAGCTGCCGTTGTTCTAGATAATCAGAGCTAAGGACTTGCTTGAAATGAGCTTGGGGAGGGTGCTGACATCTCCTATTTTGCCTTTTCCAGTGTTCCTGCGCTCTCTCCTCCCCATCTTTTCTCTGCACTCAGTTATCCCTCCCTTAAACTCACCCAGTTTCCATCACCCTATGGGCGGGGGCTGGAGAACTGAAAAGTCATCCTGGCTCCTTGTCCTCTGAGTGGAAGATCTCCTCATTTGCCACCTAGTCTGCTCAGTGAGGGCAGTAAGTCCTGTAGATAATAGCACAATTCAACAGTGAATGGCTTGTTCTTGGCTTTCTAAATACACTCCCTTACATACCACCCTGGCCTTGTGACTCTGAAATGCTGGGGCTGTACTAGGAGATTCAGAAAATTGTACATGAGGAGCCTACAAAATGTTTAATTAATTCCCTGAGATATTGCAATGGAGTCCCTAGAATCACACAAAGAGATAACACCCTACTTTATAACAGAGAAAGTGGGATCTGATCGGTTCAGTCATGTCTTTATCCTTTTTAAATTGCTGCTTTTGTTTTTAAACAAAAAAATAAGCATGAAAGGAAGCAGAGAACGCTATATATTTACATAAAAGTAATTCAGATATCTGAATGAAAGCAAATGAACCAATTGAACAGGCAGGAGAGGTTAAAGAAGATTAAATGCCCTGTAATCTATGCAATCTCTTTGGAACGCTGCTTCCTCCATTCAGTGGTTACTGTAACATAAATAGTCCCATATTTCAGACTATCACATTCCTTTTAAGTTGCTTAAAAGGTTCTTTTTATGCATTAGGGAGGGATTGATGCATTTAAAGAAGTGATTTGACACTTAGGAACGACACACATGGGGCTGTGCGGCTTTCCTGGCTGGGAGATGGCCAGAGTTACTTAGGAGGGGCTGACCGTTCTGTGGCGAGCTCAGGCCGAAGGGAATGCAGCATGTGGAATGGAGATCCTGGCTGACCAAGGGAGGTGCCCCATCTGCTTTCTGCACAACCTATGGGAGAGGAAAATCCTTCCAGAACCAAAATGCCAAATGGGGGTAGGGTGACCAGACAGCAAGTGTGAAAAGTCAGGACAGGGGTGGGGGGTAATAGGAGCCTATATAAGAAAAAGACCCAAAAATCAGGACTGTCCCTATAAAATCAGGACATCTGGTCACCCTAAATGCAGGCCTCCTCCAAATGCACTGGGCCAGGCGAGCCAGGCAGAAGCTGGGCAATGGTAGCGATCAATATTGCAGTAGCATCCAGGGGCCCAAGTAGTGATTGGGACCCCATTGAGCTAGGTGCTGCTCATAGACATGGGAGAGACCCTCCCTGCCCAGAAGAGCTTACAATCTAACGAGACAAAACAGAGGCACAGAGAGAGCTGCAGTGACTTGTTCCAGGTAACACAGCATAGAGCTCAGCTCTCCTTACTGCCAGGCCACTGCCCCACTCACTAGAGCACTCTGTGTGCCAGCCCCCTCTGCCTCCCAGCCTACATTCTCCCACACTTCCCTCCTCATCGCTCAGTTTGTTTTTTCCCACTGGGGCCTTAAGCGTTCTTTCATGCTGCCCTTCATGGCTCCCTTGTCTCATGTGCCAAGCGACCTCCCATTCCTCCTGCAACCCTGTCCTTGAGGCCATTTCCTCTGGGAGCCCTCCTGCCCATGTGTACTTAACCTTCCCTCTAATGTCTGGTACTCAGAGCGTGCCGGAGTTGGGGATGGTTCATGCAGCCCCTGCTCACAAGAGCAATCCCAGTAGAGTTAATGGGCCAGACTCAGGCACTCGGAGGAACTGAGCTGTTTTGAAAAGCTGGCCCTCATTACTCTCCATAAACCAGAATAATATTTGCAGAGAAACTGAGGTTTCCTTTCTCGAGAGGTTCTTGAGAGATTCTGTGTTACTGGGAGGTTCTGTCCTGTCATGCAGCACCTCCTGAGTTAGGACAGGTAACGGCAGCTGGGATGGATGGATGTGTTATGTGTAATAAGTGCCATTATTCACGATCATTGGTGCTTCTCAGAACCATCGTGAGAAATGGATTCTCTTCAGAGATGTCTGTGCCCAAAGTCTGCATCGTGCCCAGCCCTGCTGCCAGCACACTTAGAACCCAACTCATGGCTGGGGTCAAAGGGAGTAACCAGAGCATGGGGAATGTAGAATTGTGAGTTGGAATTTCCTTCCCCTGAAC
Source organism: Terrapene triunguis (assembly GCF_002925995.2). Taxonomy (NCBI): domain Eukaryota; kingdom Metazoa; phylum Chordata; order Testudines; family Emydidae; genus Terrapene; species Terrapene triunguis. The sequence continues at coordinate 24,377,863 of NW_020664543.1, forward strand.
AGTTGGAGAGCTATATGTAACCCTTCTGCCAGGTGGAGCCGGCAGCAACCAGGGCCAGGTTCACTATCTAGGGGTTCCTCTTCAACAGTACCACACAGAACCAGTTCAAGCCCCCACCCAGTAACCTGGGACAATTTACACTCAACTCCTGGACACCTCTGAGAGGCAATACTTCCCCACTCACAAGAACAGAGTCTGAGTGTAGAAAAGAAACTTTTAATGAAAGGAGGGAAGTCACCTGATATTAATTAGGGAAAATGCCACAAGCAGGATTCATAATCATAAAACTGTGAGCAGGACACCAACCCCAGAGTCCGTGGGGCAGAGCCTTCTGCCTCATGTTCTTGAGTTCTGTTGGCCAAATAGGGCCCGTTTCCCCCCGGAGCTTACCTAATTACA
>NW_020664543.1:24378271-24462092 GCF_002925995.2 Terrapene triunguis
TCCGCTCTCCCGAGTTACCTGGTAGCTATGCCTAGTGGATCCCAACAGTTCTACAACCAAAAGTTCCTTTTCTGTGCCCATCTCGGCTCTCTCACCATACCACACTCACAGTGGTTGCCCTTGGTCAGTGAGGAGCCAGGGTTCAAAGGTGCATCTGTGTGAGTTCACCTCCCACCCGGGGAAAAAGGTATCTTGCTTGCTCCGCCATCTGGGCATTTGCTCTGGCTGGCTGCCTCGCCAGCCATGGTTCCTCTCCGCTGGCTGCCCTGCCAGCCACCGTTTCTCTCCAGTGGCCACCCTGCCAGCCAGTCACCTTCTGCCACCTGATTCTCTGCTGGAACCTCTGCTGGTAAGTCTGTTGAGGTTCTACCCAACTCTTTAGGTTGGGCAGAGAGCTGTCCCACCACAAGTGATTGTCAGCTCTTTTGAGCACTTAAAATAACAAAAGGCTCCTAATGGAGCCTATTTAGCTCTATCTTTTAACAGTGGGGAGGAACAGGTTAAACCAGACTGGGGACCTATAGGGAGAGTCCACAACTCCTGGCTGAGATACCTGTCCCCACCCCTCTTACTTTTCCAGGGGTCTGGCATTTGAGCCCCTGGAAAAGTAAGCCCCCTCAGCTGAGGGTCACCCCCTCATTTGAGACACAATAAGCACACTTTTGCTCCCCTTTATTCATACGATAAAGCAACTACATTGGTAACAGCATTTCACTACCCCTGAATTCAGTACTAAAGTGATTTGTAACCCAACACCAGCCAAAGTTGATCACTTTGAGCAGTACTGCTGAGGGCCGGCCCACAACATTTTGGCACCTGAGGTGGGGAGCTCAAATGCCCCCTTGCTTGGGCCAAAACTTTGAAAGGTCTCAATTCTGTCTTCTTCCTGTGCTACTCCTTTCATGGTACTGCTCTGCTACCTACCCCAATAAAGGAGAACTAACAACTTAAAATGCCTTGTGCAAAAATTTTAAGTAACACGTAACTTTCAAACGCCTGAACAGCAAATGTAACTTTTCTTGTCTGCATAGTAAACACTGGCATTTTTATCTGTTTGAATAATCAAAGTGGTGCTTTCCGTGCCATCTTGGTTGCAAAGATTTGAACTGCTTCCTGAAGGTCCAAAGTCTGGGCCAGCTCATGCTCTATTGAGATGGTTGCAAGGCCGACCAGCCTCTCCTGTGTCATTGTGGAGCGTAGATGTGTTTTTTTAACTTCAGCTTGGAGAAGCTGCATTCTCCACTGGCAACTGTTATAGGAAGTGTTAGAAGTATGTGTAGAGCAACAAAAGCATTTGGAAAGAGGGTGGTCATCTTATTTGTGCACATATATTCTAGAACAGCCTTTGGAGTCGATCCTGCTGAAATTTATCTTGAAAGGGCTTTCAGTTCATCACCTAAATCACTTGCATCAATATTGTGCATGTCATCATGTGTCAACACTCTCTAGTGCCCTGCATTGCTGGTGTAGGTCTTCTTCAGGTATATTAAGGAGTTTTGGAATATCATACAACATCCCAAATATACTGCTGTGTTCCTTGAGCTGCATGAAATGTTCTTCAACTGACTGTATTGCACAATCTAGCACCTGGTTAAAGAATTCAACTTTGAATTGTTGCTTGGGGTCTCTTATGGGGTTATCTCATGCCTCATAATCAAAATGTCTTCTTCTTCGGTGACACTTGTATTTTTGAATGGGTGGGAAAATAGCTTCGGTGTGAAGTTCCTCTGCCAAGTTCTGTGCACTCTTCAGAACGTTTTGAAATCCCTCATCTGACCGGTAAGACTGTAAGTATGACTTTGCTTTGTCCAGTTGTTCCATTGCTCCAGATATATCAAAGTCAACACCTTGGAGTCTCTTGCTTACAACATTTATTTCAAACAGTATGTCAGGCCACAGCACTACTCTACACAGAAATTTGAAGTTATGTATGTTTCTGGTGATTCCATTTCCCTCTGCCACTGTTCTCCCACGAACAGTTCCTGTCATAGCATTATCCTCCATAATGGCAACTATGGCATCATCTATCTTCCCAATTTGGTCTTTGATAGGCTTTATCGCCTTCACTCAACTTTCCCTTCGTGTGGCACTCAATGGTTTCAGTGTCAGAGAGGATGTTCCCAGATGTTGCTTCAAAATTTGCCATCGATGAGTTGATGCAGAAAAAAATACATAGATGTTTTGAATTACATTAAAAAATTCAGCAGCCTCACTAGAAGCTGATGCTGCATCACTGACCAGCAAGTTCAATGAATGAGAACTGCATGGGACAAAAAAAGCTCAAGGGTTTAACTCTCAAATCCGTGTCTGCACTCCTCTGTTCTTTCCTCTCATGTTGGCACCATTATTGTAGCCCTAACCTCTCATGTCAGCTATAACAATTCCCGTATCTTCCATCTTTTTAAGAAAGCACATTTGTCATACCAGCTCCTGTAGTATCATCAATGTCAATAAATTCTAGAAAATACTCTCTGACAGTCACCATTGCAGGGACATTTTCACTAGGTTCTGTTGTTACAAAACACACCATTAAAGTCATTTGTTCCATATGGGTGATGTCAGGTGTGCAGTCCAGAATAACAGAGTAATATCTTGCTGACTTCAGATCTGCCACAATCTTCTGTTTGACTTTTGTTGCCAGTAACCGTATGATCTCATTTTGAATTGTTTTTCCAAGGTAGTGGTGTGTGTACATTTCTTGGGTGGTGATTCTTCTTAGATGCTCCTGGAGTACAGCATCAAACTCAGCCATCAGCTCCACAATTTTAAGGAAGTTTCCATTGTTTGGCACATACAGCTGATCTGAAGTGCCATGCAGTGCTAGGTTTTGGGTAGCAAGCATTCTCACAATGGCAATGAGCTTTTTCAGAACATTTTGACAGTAAAGAGACTGTGATGCAATCTTCTCTTGATGCTGATCATCTATGGTGGCCTTTAACCTTAGTCTCATCTCTTTCCACCTATGCAATGCTCTCTGGTGATTTGCTGCCTTCTCATGGCATGCCAGATATCTAGCCAGATTTTTCCAGTCCTTTGTTCCTGTAGAACCCAATGTGGCTGAAACATTAGACTGGAAGAGTTTGAAACAAAAACAGTATGCAGCATTTTGGGTTTTTGAGTACATAAGCCATGGCCTTTCCACTTTGTCACCATTGGGGATTTCATGCCAGTAATGTGTTGGATGGAAACTTCTATTTTCATTCTCTTTGCGGAACATGAAGTTTTTCACTTGCTGAGGCCCATACACTACAAGGAAGTCCCTCAAGGTACTGCTCAAGTGGGTCCACAGTCCTGGATCATCTAGACTTAAGGAACTAAACTCAGCAGCAGATGTTTCTTGCGCCTCCACCACACTCTTCTCTGATCTACACTTTTCTTCAGGAATGTGCATGGTTACATCCATTTGAGATGGAGATATGGATGCTGCAGTAGCTGCCTGGTCACCTGCACTCTAACTGGAAGATCAGGCATCTCCTCACCACTCACATCCTCACTGGGGCCAGAAGGCTCACCGTGAACATTTGTGTCTATGTATCTCAGGTGAGGTCCTTCCTGCTTAGATAGAAAAGCTTCCTTTGCTTTCTTTCTTTTTCTGAATGCTACCTCAGAGGGGTGTTTTCTTCTTTCACTCATGACTGCTGTTCTGTGCCAGCTATAGTGGCTCTCAACACTCAATTGAAGGGGACAAATAAGCAGGCTGGTAGTAGGACCTGAGTGAGGGAAGATATCAGCGTCTTAAGGGCCTAACTGGCTCCTACTACTTCAGTTGACTGCCTGTTTTCCTCAAGTGGGTTCAGGGAAGCAGCAGGAAACAGGAAGCTCCCTGAGAAGCTTGTATCAGTCCAGGCTCCAGGGGGTGCTAGAGAGGTACATAAGAGGCTCCTCCTCCTCTCTCTCCCTGCAGCTCCTGCTGCTTTCTGTTATGTCTCTTGTGCCCTCCTTCCTCCAGCACAGCACTCCACCATCTCTGTGCATCTAGAGCAGAGAGAATACATTTGCACCAGCAGCAGACACAATTTTCTACACTCTGGGTCCTAGTGGCGCCCCCCTCCCCCAAGTCTGGCACCTGAGGCAGCCGCCTCAGTTCGCCTCATGGTAAGGCCAGCCCTGGCACTGCTCTATTTGCTGGATATCTAGGCAGGGTAAGTGTGTTCATGTAAATACAGTTTGCTCCTGAAGTCTTCTCCCCCTCTCTAACTAGCTGTCAGGGGAGAGTTCATTCAGATCCTGCTTACATATAAACTGTTCCCTCTCCTCTCCAGGGAAGCCAGCAGTACTGGGAAGGAAATTCAGAAACCTTGGCACCAGACAGTCGGAAATTTCATTTGGAGTTAATGAAATTTCTTCTGTTTTGTGAAAAACCTATGATATTTCCTGTGTTTTTCTCCCCAAAACTAGGACCAAAGGGACCAGTCGTGTTCTTGAGTCTTTTGAAATGCAAAATTTCATTCTAGCAAAGATAGGTTTTCAGATTTCAGTGAGAAATTTCAGAACTGTGCATGTTTCAATGGGGGGAGGGGGAGAAGCTCATTTACAGAAAATGAAGGGAAAGCAACATTTTGTGGCTTCGAAATGACCTGGAACAATATTTTTAGATGAGGGTTCTTTGTTGTTTTTTGGTGGGAATAAATAAACGTTGTTATGCACATTCCTAGTCATACCCCTGTGCTTGTGATGTCAGAACAGATCGAGAGGGAACAAGACCAGGGGGCAGAAGGAGGGTCACTTGTAAAACAAGTAGAAGGCAAATGGACCTGAGTTTGTATGTCCCATTTGAACCAATCTCCCCGTGAAGACTGCGTCCAGGACCCTTACCTGTTCTAATGCCATGAAACTCATTAGCAAGCTGCCTCGCTCTATTAGTTTACAAGGCACCAGTTCAATCAACAGGAATTAAGAATGTCATTAACTGATACCACCTAGTCCAGAAAAATGCCCAGACTGCAGCAGGGTCCTTTAACCAGAGAGGAGGTGAGAGCAGCAGAATGAACCTACAAGTAGTTATATGACAGTCTGAAGCTCCGATCAATCTATCTAGGAGCATCCAGTGGCTATGAAACAAACACAGACACAAACACCTCCTCCCCTGGGCTTTATCTCCAAGAGCTCAAAAGTCTCTGGGCTGCTGTGAAGTGGAAGGGTGGTTGGTATGCAGCTGGCACAGTGGAAGAGCTAGAAATCTATTCAGAGCACCTTCCCAATACTGCAGGCCTGCTCTGGAAAAGCTGCGCCATGTCTGGAGACGGGTGCTCAGACTCCTTTTGGCACTGCACGTTGGCCCAAAGGCTGTAGCTCGGAATTATTAAAGCATCAGTGACTTCAGTGGGAAGGTGGAGTGGGGGGTGCCATCCTCCAGGGCAGCTCTATTTGGGAATCCTGTTACTTGCCGTCACCAGGGACACATTCAATAGCTTAGTGAAAAGAGACATTTTAATACTTAGAGGAATAAGTAGGTGACATTCCCATTGCCTGAGCTCCACTGCCTCTGCGCTGGTCAGAGCCTTCCTGAGCGGGCAGCTCTCAGAGACCTCCCCTCAGCGCTGCCCAGTGTGTTTCTCTGCTAAGTATCACCCTTTAAACGACAAGTGAGGACAGGAATCCTGGCTTGTCTGTCCCCGGCCTGCTGTCCCCAGCACTCCACTTCGCACACCCGCCAGCTGGTGGGCAGACATGAGAGAGGATGGCACCAATTAGGACAGCTCCAGATAATTTATTCCAGCAGAGAAATCTCTCTTGGACCATTAATGCTGAATGACAGTGGAATCCCATTGTAAATACATGTATCATCTAAGCGATCATCTGGAAAGACTGATTGCAATAATACCCTTGATGCCAAATGAATAAAAGCTGCTGATGTGAGGGCACAGACCTGCACGTTATGACATTTTCATAAGTACCAGGTCTGCCCTTCCTGATGAGTCAGACCTGAGAGGAAAAACACAGTGAACCCACTCTTTATTTCCCAGTCACGCACATGCCGTGATCCCAGCAAATGCCAGACAGATTGATGTCTACATGCCACCTCTTGCTGGGCATCACCAAAAAGTGCGTGTGTGGGGAGAGAGGAATGAGTTTTGGAGACAGTGTTGAACTGAGATAGTGCAGGTTTGCCGGGTGCCCCCTCCTCGAGTTCCTGAGAAGCTCTCTCATTTGTGAATATCTTTTTTCTCCTCTCTCCTGTTTTTATGTACATCCTTTATAATTTTGCTGCTGATGATGAAGAAGAAGAGGAAGAAATAGTAATAATACCTAGCTCTTATCTAGCACTTTTCATCAGTAGATCTCAACCCACTTTACAAAGAAAGTCAGTATCATTGTCCCTCTTTTACAGATGGGGAAACTGAGGCAAAGAGAGCCGCTACTTGCCCAAGGGCACCCAACAGGCCAATGGTAGAGCTGGGACTAGAACCCCGGTCTCCTGAGTCCCAGTCCATGCTCTGTCTGCAAAACACCCTCTGCACATGCAGACACCTTGCTCTAAATCATCACTCGGGGTATTGTAACCAGAGACAGGCAGAATACCAACTGGGGCTGAGCTCCCAAGGTATCTGTGTCAATCTTGCCATGTTCAGTCTCTGCAACGGGGCTACACAGTCCATCGCTCTTCTGTTGCCACCTCATTTTTTCGCTTAGGGAAGCAAGTTCTCTGCAGGTTCATTGCCCTCCTATAAATGCTCCATTCCTCCAGGCCTTTCTCTTTGCCTCCTCAGGCTCCAGATGCTGGTGCCGGAACTACAGCTTACATTTATGAAATAAGTAATTTTTTAATTTGATCTTGCTAATTATTACCTTTATTACAGCTTAGTCCTGGGGGAGCGCCTGTGGTTCTGAGAACCTTCTAATCAACTTGTTCCCAATCTCGTTGTGAGGTTCATTAAAGCATGCAAGGATCTTTCATCTTTATGGATTTTTTTTTCAAATCTTTAATGCTCTTAAATACAAGAAAAGCCTAATGTGACAATGTGGCATGCTACCAAATGCACTAGGTGGGCTTGCCAAGAAAGAGATGAAGAGGGTAGTAATTTAGAGATTTTTATTAAGAAAGAGAATACCTCAGCCACTTAGGGGAGTGAACTGAATGAGGCAGTATGGGTTTAGCGGAGAGCAGATTTTGGTTCCTTGACTACGTTTTGATCTGAGGCCCCTTAGAACTGATTTCACTGAGTAACCATAAAATCCTAAGGACTCTTGTGCATGTTATAGCTTAGCAGAGTCACTGATATTTGCCTCAAGTAGCCCCCGGCACAGACAGATCTTTTATCCCAGCTCCTATGGGATCCGAGGAGGAGCATATCCAATTAGTGGAGGGGAAATGTCATGAAAGGAGAATGCTGTCTGCTTGTCAGTGTGCATGCCCTTCAGAAAAATGCCGTGTCCCCTGTGTGTGCCAGGTGGGATGGGGTGAAATGGCTTTGTTTTCCCCACATGGGTTCCACATCTACCAAGTGTCTTACTAGATTGCGCTTCTACAGCCATTATGGGAAGGTGACCATATGTTCTCTCCTAATTTATGAGCTTGTTTGCATGCTAGTGTGCTGGATGGTTCTGGGGTGGGAGGTAATAAAGTCAAATACCAGCCCCTTGTCCTGAGAGAAGCAGAAGGAATCTCTGTGACTCAGCCCCTCTCTGCTCAGCTGTTCTGGTAGCAGGCTTTGTGCGGGGCGGGCAGCAGAGACAGTGGGGTGGCTATGACACAGACAGGCTAGAATGCCTTTCCATAGCTGCAGTCCCTCTGCACCTCCTCCACAGTGTTAGGGCCACTGGAGCCAGAGATGCAGATGCCACAGCTCTTCTTCCGGCCGGTCCCAAATGTCTCATAGGTACTTGCATGTTTGGGAGCGGCACACAGACCCCCTAGGATGCAGGGGTGCAGAACCCTCTGTAGCCAGTCTGCCTATCCCACCTAGGCAGCCCCGGGTGGCTGCAGTGGTGCAGAAGGGCCTGCGTGGTGCCTCCATGCAAGTGTGGGCTCTGCACTGAATCGCAGTAAGAGTGGGGTGACAAAGTGCGACCATACGGGTCTGTGTTCACTGCACATTTTGATCAGTGCCTAGCCCATGGGTTATGTGCTTAATTTCTCAGATAGGTGCTAGACAAAGGGGTGAGAAGGCCCCACCTACTCAGACAGGTCCTACACTCTCCCCCACAGGGACAACCCAGCTATCAGGCCAGAGATTGCAGCCGCTTGAGACTGAATGGGTCTGTGTGCCCAAGCAACAGCACAACCATCAGGGGCATTCTCCTGGCTAGGCCCACTCGATGCTCTGGCTGTCAGGAGAACCCCAGTCTCAGGGCGCAGGAGACTTTGCACCTGGGGCCTTGAAACAAAGGCGTTCTGGAGCAATTGGGCCTGGATCCCCACAGGGAAGGGCAGGGGGGACTCACGACTGGGAGCCTCACTGACACGCAGGCGCTAGCTAGGAGACCGTGCACTGGGTCAGTTCGGTTCCTGTGGCTCGAGGAAAGTTGAGCTTAGGACGCTGGCAGTGAAGTGTAGGATTAAATGTGACAATATGTGGGGGGCTCTATGTTCCTTTCCAACCTTTTATTTCTCTACTGCTTTGTTCTAACTCAGTGGTTCCCAAACTTTAACAACCTGTGAACCCCTTTCACTAAAATGTCAAGTCTCGCGAACCCCCTCCTAAAAATGAATATTTCAGGGATTTTCTCCTTTACCTGAGTATAAATTATAAAAGCAGTGATCTTGGAAATATAAAATTTGTTTTTATGACATGCTTATTACACACTATTATTAATTATTATTTATAATTACATTATTTTTATTACATTATGAAAACGGCAACAGTCTTCCAAGATCTCACTTCCGTAGCTTGTATCACTTTGAATAAGCCTGTTATAAGACAAGGCTCCTATGTTTCATCAAGGAGTATCAGATTTGAAACAGCACGAAGGTATTTAAGAAGCCAACTCAAAGAGTTCCTCCTACATATGCATTCAGGTCTTAAGCAGTCCAGGCAAACAACGCACGTTACAACAAAGCTTAAACTTGTTCTTCATAATAATTTTAAAAACAATACTACCTGCCTATTTAATTTTAAAAACAGCAAAAAATATCCACCTCCCTTTCCATTTCTTATAAGGAGTCTTGAAGTTTAAATCTCCTCAGTATGATAGATATGCTTGCTTTGATCTGCTTAGCTCTTGGAAGTCCAGGGGCTCCAGGCTGCAGGTCCCGTGCTGTCCAGGGTCCCTAGGGACAGCTCTGTCCGCCATTAGGGAATTTTTTCCCAAGAACCCCCTGTAACATTTCGTGAACCCCCAGGGGTTCACGAACCCCAGTTTGGGAACCACTGTTCTAACTGCTACATAAAAACAGTGTTTCCAGATGGCTGCTGGGCCCAGGTTCCCCCAGGAGAACACATGGGAGCCTGAGCTCAGTCAGACCTGCAGGGTGCTAAGCATTGGGCTCCACAGCACAGTGCCCCCCCGGGTCCCAGCGTAAGAGTGGGAGAATTATGATCCCAGGTAAGAGGAAGGGGCTCTAGGCCCAGCTGGGCACAGTCAGGGACCAGAGAGGGGACCAAGGGGCACTAGGCCTGTGAGCGTGACAAGCAGCCTTCCCTGACTCGGCAGTGAGGTGTGCCGTGCTTGTCGCTACACCCCGCTCTGCATAGCAACCTGCTAGCAATTTCTCAGCCCGTGCCAACAGATTCAGCATAAGGCTTGGACAAGCCTCCCACACCCTGTCAGCAGGAAAAGTGTCAGTCAGAGCGTCATGCCGCGCTGCTTGCAGGGCACAGTCTGGGGAATGCTATGGCAGGGCAGGGCAGGACAGCACAGCTTGGTCCAGACGGGCTAAGAGCTCTAGTCACATAGCCCCCACCTCTGCAGCAGGTGAGTGCCTCACCGCCACCCGTGCATTTATCCCCACCACACCCCTGCCAGGGGCGCAAGCCTCATCCCCAGTTAATAGCTGGCGAAGGGAGGCACATACAGAGTCCATGGCAGAGCCAGGAATTGAAGCCAGGTCTCCCAAGTCCCAGCCCCTTGTCTCAGCCACAAGGAGCTGTGTTGTGTGACTGCCTGGAGTCAGCTCTGGAGCGCTTGGAGCCATTGTAGGCTGGTGCCAGGGGGCCTTTTCAGGGACATCGGTGGGCTTTAGTTCAGCCCTTGAGTGACTGGCATGACTACTCAGGGTGTGGGAGGAGCTACAGGCTGCTGCATGTTTACTTGTACTATTGTGGTTTGATTTCTCACTGCTCTCTGGGGGGATGCAGTTGGTGCTAATTGATAAAACACTTTCATTTACTTAGTGGCAGGATTATTAGATGCTGGTAATTGATGGAATGAGATCACATGGCCTTTGCCAATTTTCCTATTACTTACACGCCCCCATCATTTGGCACATTATTTCTGTTTGTATTAACTGGATTGTGCATTTCATTAGAAAACAATAAAATATAATTATATAAAAAAGAAAATGTTTGGCCATGATTAATGGCCTGAGTTTCAGCGTTTGACATGAGGAAGGAAATTATTTTTCAAAATATGTTCTGGAGAAGGAGTGGGTGTCAGGGCCTGAGTCAGTGGGACTATTTCCACTGACTTCAACATGTTTTGGATGAGGCCATACATTAGGCCCATCATATTTTCAGTAGGTGGCACTGTTACATACATTCTTCCAAGTTCTTTTCTAAGGGCTGGTCTACACCCAGCCGCTAGTTCGGCGGCTGGGGATCGAAGTTCTGGGTTCGACTTATCACGTCTGGTCTGGACGCGATAAGTCGAACCAGGAAGTGCTCGCTGTCGACTGCGGTACTCCAGCTCGGCGAGAGGAGTACCGCGGAGTCGACGGGGAGCCTGCCTGCCGCGTGTGGACCGCGTCTGAACCGCAGTAAGTTCAAACTAAGGTATGTCGACTTCAGCTACGTTATTCACGTAGCTGAAGTTGCGTACCTTACTTCGACTTGGGGGGTTAGTGTAGACCAGGCCTAAGTGTTGTGAGCAAGTGTTCAGTCTTGGGGGGAGCTGCTGTGACATTGTTAGTTTTTGGATTATGCACGGTTTTGCATAGAAGAAGTGGTCTTGGGAGAGAAAGTTCTGTGAGCAGCTGGTGAGTTTGTTCAGGGTTTTGATTAGACTCACTTCTTGGGGCAGAGTTACTCCCTGGGAACCAGACACTGATTCTGGGCTAAGATTTCCTGCATGCCATTTGTGACCACCTCTGTTCCAGGCCTGGTGTATTTGTATTAATAAAACAAGTTATAGTAACAGTGAATCCAGACTCCATGTCACTAATTCGTCCTCCACTGGGAAGCCAGCCTGCAAAGCCCCAGAGATCTGCTGCCACTCAGCAGAGGGGGCACTGTTGTCAGACAGAGAGGGAACAGCATTCATGCCTATGTCATCCACACTAAGGATGTAGACCTTTGTGTCCCTCTAGTGGCTATTCCTCGTAAAAGGTTTATGAGTTGCTGCAGCTCCCAGCTGATGTTACTAATTCTTTAGCCCAAACAGTAGCAGCTTGTGCTTGTAGCACTGAAGATCCCAGATTCAAACTGCACTGTTGCCCCTCGGGAGGCAGTTATCCACCACTGTTATATATTTCCTATTCTCTGAGTGCAGAATGGCAGTCTGGTAACGTCACACTCTGTTTTCACTGGGTGGGGCACACTAGAAAAGTCCATATCTGAGCCAGCCAGGCTGGTGCAAGGCTGCTAGCATCGATTCGCCTGAGGCACCTTCCATGATACTGCGTGAAACACCTGAGCCCTGCTTATGCTAGCACCGATGAATACTCCCTGCTAGCTTGGCTGCTGTGCTGTTGCCACCAGTGGATATCCAATGGGGACCCTTTTTCCTCTGTAGCCCAGTGTGTGTGTTAAGGGTTTAGGTGTGCATATCCCCCTCGTGTTAACTGGAGAGTCGAGCCCCTCACATATCCATGGAGCAGGCAGAGCTCTGCAGGGAAATTCCTCCTCCCCAAGCAGGAGGGAAAGGAGTGTCCCGTCCTCAGTCAGTAGGAGGCATGTGCTGCTATGTTAGTCTTTGATCCCCAACTGCAGCTGCTGCTTGCTGTTTCTGAGGGGGTCGCCCCAACCCCATTCCATTGCCCCATAATGAGGACAGGCTCCATCATTTGCATTCCAGACCCAGCCCTGCCAGTCCCAGACGTTCCTTCTCCACAGCTCAGTCACCTTCCACTCCAGATGTGGAGAACAAAACAAGATCTCAGGGAGAGTCACAATGTGGAGGCGCTTTGGTTTCTGCAAACAGAGACCACAGGACAACTCTGAACTGCCATGCAGCACATGTGCACAGCAACCTATGGGGATGAACCTCTCAACAGAGCCAAGTTCAAAGTGCCATGGAGAGTGGGACTGGAGTTAGAAATCCAGATTCGGTGTTTCCCTTGCAGAACATACTGTGGGGCTCTCTGGAAAGTCAGTTTCTTTAGCAAAATGAGCAAAGACTAGAGTGCAGGAGGCGTTCTGCTTTGACCGGGGGAGGGATGGCAAAATGGCGGTCTGGGCCTCTCCCAGGCCTCTTGTGCATCAGGCTTTGATTTGACAGTGATATGTATTGAACTATATCCATGTGTACTACTCTCTGGAGTGCTGTGCCAAATGGGAATCATAGCAACCAATCAGCGTGCAGGAATGTGCTTCAGTTAGTGACATGTGAGGGCACAAGTGCACAAGTCCCTGAAAGACGATTGCCTCTGTGTGTCTAATTTACATATTCATAGTATTGTTATTTTATAATAACTTCTCTGCAAATATGCAAATCCCTCTACTGCGATTGGCTTCTCTGCGCAGATTAGCCAGTAAAGGAAACACTCCCTCCAGCTGAAGCAGAAACCCCCCTTCCCAAATGCATCAAGAGGGGAGAAAACGGAGCTGCAGGAAGGAATAAGTGCTTCAGACCCTCCTGCTGAGCTCCCCTCCTGCAGTCCGGAGGCTGCTTGCATTGACGTCAACTTCAGTCATGCCAGCTCTTGTGATTGTAGTGCAAGTCTGGTGATATTTGGTGATTTCCTTGGAGTCCCAGCTCCTGGAGTGCTGTGATCACAGCTTTCACCTCTCACCTCCTGAGCGCTTGGGGCTGGCACCACTCTCAGTGGGAACTTTGCTGTTGACCTCAATGGTAGCGAGGTCAGGACCCTCCTCTTCTCACAAGCCCCCTCCTTGCCTGTCGGCTGCAGCCACCCCTATGTCCTCTGCCCTACTTTGTTACTGCCTGGTGTGTTAAAGTGGCCTCAGCCCCTTGCTTGTGGCTCAAGCTGACAAGCGGGGTGAAAGAGCCGCCTCTGCCGTGTGGAGAAAGTCGCCTGGTGGGGCAGGGAAGGCGCTTGGCAGGGGAGGGGGAAGTGCAGTGGAAGTGGGAACTAATGGGCGAGGCCGGGCTCTGGCTGCTGGTGAGCTTTTCCAGCTGGCAGGCTCATGGCCTATTTGGGTTTTATTGTCATTTCAATGTGAAAATGCCATTAAAAATCCCTGCTTGATAGTACGGCCCTGCGGGGCGTAACTCCACAACGGCCCCCTCCCACCATAATGCACCCCTGGGGGGCTGCCTGCAAACCTTGTAAACCGGGAGCCCCCTGGGTCAGCACAACGCCCCACTCTGTGACTCACGTTCTCTTTGAACAGCCAGATAGTCAATGGCTTTGAAGGGGTGAATCCCTGCCCTTCCCCAGCCCACCAGCCCCTGCAGCCTTGGCACTGCACTGCCTCCCCAGGCCTTGCCCCTCTAACAGGTGCCATGATGGGCAAGGAGTGTGTCACAATCCAATGTTAAGCTCAGAAAGACGCCCGGCTGCCATTGCATTGGGGGTCTTTGAGCCACTTCCACAGAATTTAAGGCCAGACGGACCCTTCCGCTCATCTAGCCTGAGCTCCTGTGATACACTGGCCAAGGATAACTCCCATTCGCTAAGACGGGGAATGTAGACTAAGCGTAAGGATCTGCAGGACTAGAACCTGGGCCTGTAGTGCTTGATGTTCCCACAGCACCACCAAGAGGCTTCGCAGGGCTCTATCCCAGGAGCACTGTGGAGATTAGGTGACACAGGATGTACCATCCGAAAAATCGAGAGCTACAGCACCCTGTGACCTTCTGGCTGGCCTATGCTCCCCATTCAACCCTGGAGGGAGCCTCAGGAAGTTTTCTGGGCTGCCATGCAGACTTCTGGCCTGCTGTGATCCCAGAACTCACCTCAGTTGCTGATTGCCAGACTCTGACCCTGACTCTTGCCTATTGATTCTGGCCCTAGCGATTGCTCAGATTCCTGCTTGCTGACTGCCGCCTCGTGACCCCCTTGACACCACCCCAGTCGTGACCACTAGGCCAAACCGCCTATGCCCTTAAAGCTTGCCCAAACTCTTTCAACCCCTTCCATGGAAGCCCCTAAGCAGGGATATGGAGGGACCAGGTCTATCACCACCCACTGGACACTATGGGATACTGGATCTGCAGGAGCACGTCGCTCAACTCCAAACTGAGAAACATTTCATAGACTCATAGACTTTAAGGTCAGAAGGGACCATCGTGATCATCTAGTCTGACCTCCTGCACATTGCAGGCCACAAAACCTCACCCACCCACTCCATAACCTCTGGCTGAGTTACTGAAATCCTCCAGTCATGATGTAAAGACTTCAAGTTACAGAGAATCCGCCATTTTCTCTAGTTCAAACCAGCAAGTGACCCATGCTGCAGAGGAAGGCAAAATCCCCCATAAGGTCTCTTCCAATCTAACCTGGGGGGAAATTCCTTCCCAACTTCAATTAGACTCTGAGCATGTGGGTGAGACCCAGCAGCCAGACAGCTGTGACGGAATTCTCTGTAGTAACTCAGAGCCCTCCCCATCTAGTATCCCATCTTCGGCCTTTAGAGTCATATGCCATTGTAGGCAACCTCATCATACCAGACCCTCCAAAAATTTATCTCTTAATCTAACTTTCCCTGGCAAGGGCAGACCCAGGCCTTTGCTGTAGGAGCCTCCTTGCTGCTGAATTCTGAGACTCACCTTCAAATCCTTGCTGCGCAAGGTGGAACGTCTCCATTTATTTATGTATCTGAATGCTGCGTAATTTGCTGGGTTTGATAGGCATGCTCACAAATGATTCTAGCATCGCTAGTTCATTTAGTGCTTGCTGCTGCACCAAGACTAATGCTTCATTAGAGGCAAGGAGCAAAACAAGAAGCCTAATAGGAAGTCCCTCCAAACAGTACTGATTTTGCACACTGTACCATATTATGTGTGCCATGCTGCTGACTTGTTTTAGCATAAATAAAAAGGTTGGATGAGGCATAAATTAAACCCAGGTCAAAGTAGCAAGTATTTGTCCTTTCAGCTGTGTAGAATCCACATCCTTTTTGAACACACTTGGCCATTCTGCAACTTCCTCACCTTGGCTGCTTTTCATACCCACTGGTTTTCTTTGGGCAGGCTAGCATCCTGCAGCTTGGCAGAAATGTTGGATTTCTGTGTTTCAAAACTAATGAGACAAGTTCAGCAGCTACAGTGGAGATGAAGAAAGGCCATGCTGTGCCTTTAAACTACAGAGCAACACTGCTGAGTCAGCACTGTCCTCATACAGGGATCGTAGAAATGCTATACATCAAGTAGAGATGCTGCCAGCTCCTGGCGGGACCACCTAGCAAGCATTTACTAGTGGGGTTACCTTGGGGGGTGAAGAACGTGGGGCATCTGTAAAGTAAAAGGCAAGCACGCTACTGTGCACATGGCATCCCAGACACTGTGTCCGTATCATGTGATAGGAGAGTAGCTGAGTCACTGAAGTGGGACTCGGGACATTGGGATTCAATTTTCCCCTGTGCCACAGCCTCACTGTGGGTAAGTCACTTAGTCTATCTGTGCCCCAGTTCCCATCTCTGTAAAATAGGGGCACTAACTCTTCATTCTCTCACCTTCTGACTGTTTTAGAAGATAAGTTCTTTGAGGCAGCGGCTGCCACTAGGTGTATGTGCAACCCTAGCAAAATGGAGCCTCAAGGGGCTACGGTAACAATAATAAAGTGGTTCCCAAGTCAGATGATGACTTTTCTGTCAGCTGTGGCAGTCATTTCAACAGGGGGATGAGTCATCAGCTGCGCGCTTTCTCCCTGTGCCAGCACGAGCAATACAGATGTTTCTAGTTGCCCACAGCTGACAATGCAGTTGGTGAAGCATAAAGGAGGAGCGAACCCAGCTCTCTCTGCCCTGGCTGTATCAGCTCTGCAGGCCTAACAAGAGTGAGCTGCTGCATTCCCTGGCGATGAAAACATTGGGCTGGGGTATGATAGCCAGAAAGTCACTAGGTGTGTGGAGGAGAAGGAGGTGGTTGCATCAAGCTCTATTCAGGGATAAACACATAGAACATAAGATTGGCCATACTGGGTCAGACAAAAGGTCCCTCTAGTCCAGTATCCTGTCTTCTGACAGTAGCTAATGCCAGGTGCTTCAGAGGGAATGAACAGAACAGGTAATCATCAAGTGATCCATCCTCTGTTGCCCATTCCCAGCTTCTGGCAAGTAAAGATGTGGTGACTGAACTGAAGCACAAGAACTTTTCCACTGGAAGAAGTGGTAAAAGAGTTACAGGGTCAGGTAGGGGTCTGGAGAACAGGAGTAAGAAGGCACTGCACATACATTGGAGCATGTAGACTTTTCCTGAGAGGCTGATTCCAAATCTGTTAACTGTCTCTGCTGTTTAGGAGAAATACCAGGACATACTTGTTAGGAAAGTATGTTGATCTAAGGTACGTTGACTTAAGTTACATTACTTATGTAACTTAGATTGATTTACAGTGTTAGTGTAGACCAGGCATAAGTGTGAGACAACAGGTGGAGACAGACGGCTAGAGGGGGGAAGGCCTATGAGTTGTAGAGAACTATTTGACCTAACCACACATGAGGCAGAGATTCTGATATGGCTTTTGGATGTGAGGATGAATCTAAAATGTAGGGCCCTGACCTGCCTATCCTAGAAGATCTGACCTGTCATCTATATATGGTAGTCCACAAAGGCTGTGAAGTAAGTGATAGGGTTTCTATCAGAAGATGAGACATCCCTACATCATTCTTAGTCTTTGAAAGATTGATTTAAATTATTAGAATATCCTGATTTCCTTAACTATTACTGTATTAGAGTATAAAGTGCTACACTAGCAGATTGGTAAAGGGAGGCAGTGTTACCTGGTAGTTAAAGCCCTGAACTTAGTCATGGGAGACCAGGGTTTTAGTTCCAGCTCTGCCACTAACCTACTGGGTGACCTTGAGCAAGTCACTTTCTCTCTGTACCTCAGTTTCCCCATCTGTAAAATGCGGGTAATGATCCTGACCTCCTTTGTGAAGTTCTCCTTTGAGATATGCCAATGAAAAGAGCTTTATAAGATACATTATATTGTAAATACCTATTGTTGTTGTTGTTATTATTACTATTAATTATTATTATTATTATTTTATTATATTAAAAACGGGAAACATTTCTGTTTAAACTCGTGATGTAATGGGATTTTGCTATTGATAATGTAAATCTCTTCTATCATTAAAGGGTTTTGTCAAACTCAAAAAAGTGAGAAAATGAAAGTGAAATGCAAAAAATAAACAGCACAAACACTTTTCAATATTGCCAACCCGAGAAATCATGAGTCAGACTTCAAAAAATCATGAGATTTAAAAAAAAATGAATCCTTTTCGCTTTCTGACTTTTATGGTTCACTTGTTTCCTATTTTAAAGCTTTTCCCCACCCATCAATGAATGCTAGCAATGTATTTATTTTGTAAATTAAAGCTGAGATTCTCATGCATTCAATGGACTCCATGAACTTGGACTTCAAGAAGAACACCAAATATCACTGGACTTGTGGTAAAATCGCAAGAGATGGTACCACTGATTTCTGCTTGGTGAGCCACATTAATGTAGTAAATGCCACATGCTAATGAGATGGAATGCACCAAGCTGGGGTTACCAAAGAGCAAAAAAAACATTTAACAACTCAGTGCCCAAAACTGGCTGTACACACTTCTATTGAAACTTTTGTCTTCACAATAACAAGAGACATGAGAGAATCATTTCATGAGGTAATTTTTAAGTGCCTGCAAACTGGGACTTAAAATGAAAGTTTCTCCTTCCACTAAATAGCAACAGTATTGCAACATTATCACATAATGTATATTACTTTTTTGAAAAATCAATAAATAATTAAATATACAAAAGAAAATTGGTCCCATGCTGACGCCAAGTCCCAGAATTAAATGTTATAGCTGTTATAAAAATTGAGTTTATATGATGACATCTTAATTAGAACTTCGCTTCCAACACTGCTGTATATTGTTTCTGTTATGTGACTGGAGGCTAGTTGGAATGGGCATTCTGGACTCTCTACAGCCACTGGAGAGTAATGCACAGTAAATAATTTCCCTGCAGGCTTGACCACCTCAGAAAAGATGGAGCAGGAAAGGTACTGGGTAGGATTTACATACTGTTATCGCCTGGTAAACTGCATTGAATACAATAAGAACAGGTTCAAAACTTTATACAGGATGCAAATCAATACTTTATAATTACTTGAAAACAAGTTATGGAAAATTAAGTTCCATTTCCCATGAAAACTACATTTCCTGGCTCTAGTCCTCAGATAGGGACCCAGTCCCAGATACTACTTTGCTAATGGGGTCAGAAGAAAGAAAGAAAGAAAGAATCTATGCATGGAGATAGATGTCAGTACCTAGAGCAGGTTTCTTCTAGTGTTATTGGGAACAGCCATGAATCTAACAAGAGATTACCCTATTGTGGCAAACCCAAGAGGTCTGAATAGTTCAGAGAAGCATCCTTACTTTTGGGTTCTCTACCAACGTGGCCATTTTAACTCTCTCCTTCCTGCAGTCATTGAGCTAGGGATACTAACTTAGTTATTAGAGTGTGTAGCGGGGTAGTCACCCCGCTCGTGCCTGCAGGAGCTAAAAACAGCCCAGGAAAGGGCTGTGGCTGGGGCAAGCAGCTCCCTGGGTGAGTGGGAAGTCAGGCTCAGCTGGGGCCATGTCCCAATTAAGGCTCAGCTGGTCCTATAAAGGCCAGGGCAGCCAGAAGCCCAGACAGTTCTCTCTCTACTTAAGAGAGAGAAGTGCCTGGCTGCCTGGAGCTGGGTAGCAGGGCTGGAGGAAGGCTAAAGGAGCTGGGGAGCTCTGGCCTGGGAAAAAACCCAGGCTGCAGGCCTAGAGTAAGGCCAGCTAGGTACTGGGGTTGCAAAGGGACAGCCCTGGGTAGACAGAGGCAGCAGGTCCAAACCCCCCTTGCCAGTGATGAGTGGTTGATACTGCAGTCTGCCCCAGGGAGCAGGGGCTTGATAGTGACTGGCAGTGGCCTGGTACTGAGGTGAAGTGGGGGTAGTGGGTGGGGGTTCACCAGGGAGGAGAGACCCTAAGACTGAGGGGTTGCTGCCAGGGGGCAGCACCCCAGGTACAAGGGCACCAGGGTCCTGGGAGGGACATGGGGCCACTGGTAAGGTGGATCACCAGCCTGCAGGGGGTGCTCCGGATGCTGGAAGAGCTAATTCCCAGAAGTAACCAGCAGGAGGCTGAGTCCGCTCTTCTACAGAGAGGAAGAAAGTTGGAGGGGACCCAGCAGTGGGGTCATTTTTATGAACAGGAATCATTTCTCCAGCTCTGCAGGCTTGGACAGTTACAAGGCAGATCAGACATGATGTTTTCAGGCATGCAGGTGTTGGGCTGGAAGATCTCCTCCAGTGGTGACACTTTGAGTAGGCACACTAGTGTAGGGGTGCTTTCCTCTGAGAGCCTCTGCTTGATGCAGGATGGGCTGATGGTTTGGTCCAGAAAGATAATTCTGATGTTCCCTGTCTATGAAAATAGTCCAGCAGTGCTACTTGCCCATCATAATGTTTGGATCTGGACTCTGCATATCCCAAAGATCAGGACTGTTTAGTGCTGTCTATTAGAGTATAAAATTCAGATTCTCAGAGTTTGGAGGGTTCAATGCATGGCTTTGGTTTGTTCGGGTTTCCACCCCGCCTCTCCTTTTGCTTTTACATTCAAGGTCACATTGCATTCAAGGGGCAATTCATGCTGAGGGTAAGGCTGTGAATTTCCAATACAGTCATTGCCATGTTTCCTTTTCACCAGAGCCATTGGGCCCTTGGTGGTAGCTCTTCCACTTAGGGTATGTCTACACTGCAATTAAAAACTCATGGCTGGCCCATGCCGGCTGACCCAGGCTTGGACTGTGGAGCTGCTTAATTGAAGTTTAGACTTCTGGGCTCAGGCTGTAGCCCGAGCTCTGGGACCTTCCCACCTCACAGAGCCAGTTAGACAGGCAGAAGTGCAGGGTCTCAATGCATGGATAAGACTATGGTGTAGGGAGGAGCGGTTTAGATTGATTAGGAACTGGGGAACTTATGGGGAAAGGAGGAATCTAAACACAAAGGATGGGCTTCACCTAAACCAAAATGGAACCAGATTGCTGGCTCTTAAAATTTAAAAGGTCATAGAGGAGTTTTTAAACTAAGAGCTGGGGAAAGCTGAGAGGTACAGAGTAGCACACAGTTTGGACTGAGACATCCCTTATGGGAGGATCTGTTAATGGGGATACTTTATATACTAGTAAGGAGGAGAGGATGGAAGATAATAAAGTACAGGTAGGAACTTATGAGAAAAATTCAAATGAAAAAGACTCACATTCAATTACATCACATAATGGCAGACAGCTAAAAAGTGACAAATGTCACATATACAAATGCTAGAAGTCTAAATACTGAAATGGATGACCTTGAGTGCCTTGTATTAAATGAGGATATTGATGTAATAGGCACCACAGAAACTTGGTGGAATGATGGTAATCAATGGGACACAGTAATATGTGGATACAAAATATATTGGAATGACAGACTAGGTTGTGCTGGTGGGGGAGTGGCACTATATGTGAAAGAAAGCATAGAGTCAAATATAGTAAAAAATCATCTTAGAGTACTATAGAATCTCTGTGGATAGAAATTCCATGCTTGACTAATAACAATATAGCAGTAGGGATATACTACCGACCACCTGACCAGGATGGTGATGGTGACTGTGAAATGCTCAGGGAGACTAGAGAGGCTATAAAATAGAAAACTCAGTAATAATGGGGGATCTCAACTATCCCAATATTGACATGTCACCTCACAACAGGATGCCGAGAGAAAGTTTCTTGACATCTTAAATGACTGCTTCTTGGAGCAGCTAGTCCTGGAACCCACAAGAGGAGAGGCAATTCTTGATTTAGTGCTAAGTGGAGCACAGGATCTTGTCCAAGAGGTGAATATAGCTGGACTGCTTGGTATTAGTGACCATAATATAATTAAATTTAACATCCCTGTTGAGGGGGGGCACACCAAAAAAGCCCATATGAGGAGAGATTAAAAAGATTGGGACTTTTCAGCTTGGAAAAGAGACGACTAAGGGGGGATATGATAGGTCTATAAAATCTTGACTGGTGTGGAGAAAGTGAATAAGGAAGTGTTATTTACTCCTCATAACACAAGAACTAGGGGTCACCCAGTGAAATTAATAGGCAGCAGGTTTAAAACAAACAAAATGAGGTACCTCTTCACACAACACACAATTGTGGAATTCCTTGCCGGAGGATGTTGTGAAGGACAAGACTATAATAGGGTTCAAAAAGAACTAGATAAGTTCATGGAGGATAGGCCCATCAATGGTTATTAGCCAAGATGGGCAGGGAATGACAGAACAAGGAACAATGGTCTCAAGTGGCAGTGGAGGAGGTTTAGGTTGGATATTAGGAAATTCTTTTTCACTAGGAGGGTGGTGAAGCACTGGGATGGGTTACCTAGGAAGGTGGTAGAATCTCCTTCCTTAGAGGTTTTTTAGGTTAAGCTTGACAAAGCCCTGGCTGGGATGATTTAGTTGGGGTTGGTCCTGCTTTGAGCAGGAGGTTGGACTAGATGACCTCTTGAGGTCCCTTCCAACCCTAATCTTCTATGATTCTATAATTCTGTGTCCCTAGGCTCTGCTTGCCAGAAGCTGAGAGTGGACAACAGGGGATGGATCACTTGATGATTACCTGTTCTGTTCATTCCCTGTGAAGTAGCTGGCATTGGCTACTGTCGGAAGACAGGATACTGGGTAAGGTGGACCATTGGTCTGACCCAGTATGGCCATTATGTGCTT
Source organism: Terrapene triunguis (assembly GCF_002925995.2). Lineage (NCBI taxonomy): Eukaryota > Metazoa > Chordata > Testudines > Emydidae > Terrapene > Terrapene triunguis. The sequence goes on from NW_020664543.1 coordinate 24,400,423, forward strand.
GAACCCAGTGACTCTGGGGATGTGACTGGGTTTGGAGCATCCCTATGCTGGGGACAGGGTTGACACTGCTGATCAGGTGTGAATGTTGCTGTGTCCTCCTGCCTGCAGACAGGACCATGTGAGCTAGGGAGGGCAAAGGGGACAGCAGCAGCTGTGGCTGGCCAGGGTTCAGATTTCCCCCGGCAAATGCCTCCTGGTGACTTGTGAGGGACCTGTCTGTCAGCAAACTCTGCAACAGCCAGTGGAGCTGAAGGAACATCCCCTGAGCACGTGGGTCTAAATCCTGAGATCCACTGGGCACCTGCAGCTCCCAGTGGCTTCTGTGGGCATTGGATATGTCCAGCACCTGTCAGGATTGGGCCTGTCCATTCCCACATTCTGTGTGGCAAGAGCTCTCCTGATGGGATTCTGTGGTATCCTTTACTGAATTGTGGGTTTGCACTAAACAGCCCTAAATAGCCTTCACATCTGCCAAATCCATCTCCCTGAGTCTTGCAATAAAATTTTTCATTAGACCATTTGCATGGCAGTCAGAGCACAGCTCTAAATGTATAAATTGGCAAAGCAGGAATCTCACAATATTTGATTAATCTGAATTATTTGCTTTTGTAAACAGTCAGTTTTGAAGATCTCTCCAGGACTGCAAATGATTTTGGCAATTATCTCAGGCAGATAATTAGACATTTCAAAGGAGGCTGCTCTAAAGCAAGGTGACCTAATGCAGTAATCCACCATGGAAAGCAGAGAGGGACACATCAAAGGGAGGGGGGTTGGTTTATTGATGTGATTTCTATTAACAAGATTAGCAGTGAAAGTGGAAGAGAAGTGCCCAAGACAAGAGACTTTCTATATACAGCTATAACACCGATTCTAGTCACATTCCTAGGACTGCTTTAAGGATCCATTCTGATCCTTCACACCCTTTCCTCTACCAAAAAAGTGTCCACATTGTGAGTGGAATGTTGTGGGCAGTTCTGGGCTCCTCAGTACCAGAAAGTTGTCAGGAAATTTGCAGTTTGCAATGGTGGTGTAGCCGTGTTGGTCCCAGCGTACTAGAGAGACAAGGTGAGTGAAGTAATAGCTTTTATTGGCTCAATCTCTGCTGGTGAGAAAGACATGCTTTCGAGCTACAGGGAAGTGGAGAGCATTCAGAGAAAGATGGTTTGTTACTAAAGCACTGAACTAATAGAAGAGTGGCATGAAGGATTGAGAAGAGGGAGGGAATGGCTTATAAGGGCAGATGGGCCAGGCCAGGGCTGATTTTTCTTTTGCAACATCTAAACGGTCACGGTTTAGTTTTGCAAGGGCAAACCCACTCCTTGGTTTTGGGTTTCTAATAATGGCCTGAGGAGTTTGGAGTATTTGACGATTCTCAGGTTTCCACTTGTGACCCATCAACTAGAATAACAAAGTCCTTTTCCCCCTCTACCTCTTGCTTGCTCCGAGAGTAATATAATCATAACCATGCCAACCCAGGAGCAGAATTGAAAGAGCGAGCTGGTAATGCCAGATAAATTGGCAGATGTCAATGCGCTGTCCTCACAATAGCAAAGAAATGCAGGACGGCCACCCGGATACATACCCAGGGTCCCAGGCTGGTACTGGGGAAACCGTGTCCTCACTATCACTGTAGCCTGCACCTGCTAGAATAAAGCTAGTGCAGTATGCCTACCCACGCTCCCACTCACACCTTCCTTTGCTGTGTGGATGTACCCTCAGGGTGTGCCTTCACTGCAGGGTTAGCCTAAGTGATCAGCACCTGGTTAGCCTAGTCCGGCTGTGAGCATTTTCCCCCACCCGAAAAGCTTACCTGCAGTGATCCTCACTGGTACTGCCTTCCCCCATGTGTGTCGCTAAGATATCTGGGGGCATCTCCCATGGTTCTTAGTGCTGCAGTGAGCTCAGCTGCTCTGCTTCTTTCCCATTGAATCGTGGGAGAACTTGTCCGTCCTTCTGCACGGGAGGATTGTGGGAAGGCTCTGGAGGACTGTCAGCGCTGAGTGATTTAGCCTGTGTCCTTACTGCAAAGTGGGTGGGTTACCAACCTGAGTGAAGGCAGAACCAAGGCTCTCCCCACCCCCAGCCAGACCAGCTAACTCAGGTTAAACCATCACTAATCTTGGATTGGAGGGTTTCCTGTGTGGACAGGAGCCAAGTTAAGGGCAACACTCAGGTAGGGTGACCAGATGTCCCGATTTTATAGGGACAGTCCTGATATTTGGGGCTTTGTCTTATATAGGCGCCTATTATCCCCCACCCCCTGTCCCAATTGTTCACACTTGCGGTCTGGTCACCCTATAATCAGGTAAGATGCTGGGCTGATTTCCAGGAAAACATGCCCTCTGAGCCCTGCTGCAGTGGTGGCTGGCTGCATTCATGCCTGGTTCCCACTAACCCAGGCACCTTCGCATGGGCTCTTGCAATTGATGCTCTGCCTTCCTCTGGGATTCATACAGCCTGGCTGTCAGGAAAGCATCTGAAAGGTGCTCCTGCCCTCCCCTTACAACTCTCTTTCCCCTCTTCTGGACACATGGCTCTCCTCCCTCCCCTACCCCAGAAGGATTGATGTCACCTGAATTCCAGGATCAAGAGTCCAGCTGCTGCGTAAGGGAGCCATCATATCCTGCTACCTCTTTAGCTTTATTTACATAGAAATATGCAATTAGCCAGCCCTAAATGAGATCAGGCGAGTGCCCCAGCTTGTTAATAATATGTTTGCTGTGGCGACTTTGACTCTTCTGCATACATAAGTTATCTTAATTTTAATTCCAAGCTGTTTTTTTTAAAAGGCAGCGGTTCCCATTAGAACTCTGGCTGTGCAATTTATGAACTGTCACATGCTGAACTATGCACAGTGGAGTTTCTGCTAAGCCTTGACTTTCTGATGCATATTTAATGCTAAAAACCCACACAAGCACTGATTGGACCTGTCATTTCTTCAGTCTAGGATGGGTAAACTTTTACCACCTAATTAAAATTCTGTTCCCGCTGGAATATTTGCCACCACTTGACATAACAGGCAAAACACACTCCGTTTTGGGGTGTATTCACAAAGATGCTAATATTTGGGGGTAGGGGTTAAAATATTGAGTGCAACAATCACTGGAAGCCTAACATGAAAATTACAGGTCACAGGCTCAGAGTTCAATCTGAAATATGAATTCTGACCAAGGGCTGGTCTACACCCAGCCACTAGTTCGGCGGCTGGGGATCGAAGTTCTGGGTTCGACTTATTGCGTCTGGTCTGGACGCGATAAGTTGAACCAGGAAGTGCTCGCCGTCGACTGCGGTACTCCAGCTCGGCGAGAGGAGTACCGCGGAGTCGACGGGGAGCCTGCCTGCTGTGTGTGGACCGCGTCTGAACCGCAGTAAGTTCGAACTAAGGTATGTCAACTTCAGCTACGTTATTCACGTAGCTGAAGTTGCGTACCTTAGTTCGACTTGGGGGGTTAGTGTAGACCAGGCCCAAGTCACAAAGATCTTGTACATAAAGTCTAAGGGACGAGGGTGACAGGGAAAAAGAGGTTGAAGTTAGGGCTGTACAAAAATTGTTCATCTACACTTTTTTCTCATGACAGTTGGTGTTCTCGACTAAATGAAAATGTTTGTAGAAAATATCCACTTTCCTCCAAAAAATAGTGTTTTGTTTCTTACTGGAAAATTGCAAATGTGCTTGGCTGGTTTGTGGGTTTTGGGGCCAGTTTTGGCTGAAATTTTAAAGTTTTTGCTTTTGATGGAAAATTCAAATTTTCTACATTGAAACCCCCCATTTTCCAGCCAGCTGAAGGGTAATACACCAGGGGTGCGGGTGGGTATCTCCCTTTAGTGGCTGGCTTCAGTGTGCCAAGAGCCTGCTGCTCGTTCACAGCTCACTCATTAAATACTAAACATGTTTTGGCAAAAAGCTTCAAACATTTGGAAGTAACTTCCATTCCGCAGGTTGCAGAAAGTCCCTGATTTTTGCTTCTTCAAACCGTATGTTCTAGAGCAAGACCTTTATGGTTCTGGCCTTCAACACAAAGCCATTACAGTCCAGCAGAGACTCAGAGCCCCAGCCTTCCTCAGCTCCTTTTGTAGCCTCTCCATGGCTGCCATAATCAGGCCCTGGTCCATTGGCAGGCTCAGGGAACATCAACAGGACCATTCAGGAGCTATCCTGCTGGATTGCACCCAAATGGCCCTGCCTTCCTGAATTCTGGGGCCAGTATTCAGCCCAGCTAAAGTCTGTTCCCAATCCAGTATTTCCAGAGGAGAATTCCTCCCCTTGCCTTTCACTGTAGCCAAATCCGGGGAGCACAAATGGCAAAATCAGTTGGAAGCCACATATCCAGCAAAGGCTTTGACGGCTGCAGGCTTTCATTGTAATCGGCTGCAATGTGTTTGTGCTCTTACCCCAGCCTGGCTCTGCAGAACGCCTAATTGAAATCAATAGCAAATGCGCCTGTCGGCGGCCCTGCTTCACTTGCCGCACAGAAGGAGGGAGCCAGTGCCTTCTGAGGGTTAACACTGCCTCAGACATGAATTCTGGGGAACGCAGGGATTGTAAGGGAGGCAGAACTAAGCCATTGCAGTGCAGGGAGTCATGGGTGGTATGCTGGTGGCTGGGGCAGGCTGCTGCTCCCTTCCCTCCCTCGTTAATTGTCTAAAGAGGGAAATTAATTACACTCCCTCAGTAATAATTCATGGGAATCTTTCCTTTCTTCAAGGTCACGGAAGCCCAAGAAAGCCTTAGAAGCGAACAACAGAGGCAGCTCCACAGAGACTCAGCTGCTGCACATTGGCCCCTCTCCCTCTCCGGGGAGTTAGTGACTGAGAATTACAGACTGCTCTGGCATTGCACAGGGGGCTGTGCCCACAGGGAGGCAGGTCGCTCTCCCTGCCCCCGCCGGGCTTCATGCCAGCACCACTGGGCTCACAGTGGTTGGCAGGGTTCTTGCTCATGGTCAGACAAGGCAGCGGGGTCAAGATCTGGTTACTGGCTTCCTGTGCCCTGCCAAGCAGGAGTGACAACCCAGGAAGGGGGCAGAAATGGGCCCAGGGAGAGAATAGATCAGAGCAGCCTATTGGGAGGGGGCTTGCCCTGAAGATCAGAGCGTGTCCCTGAGTAGACCCTTATGCCCTGTTGTGGCTGTTTGGATGGGCAGGACAGGTCTTGGCCTCTCCAGGAGCTCTCCCAGCAGGGCCCCATTCTGCCCCTCTCTCCCCTGGGCACCAGGGAGAGTCTGAAGCAGGGGGTGGGGATTCAGAGAGGCGTTTGGCAGATTAGGCTGGGGTGGCTGTGTGTCTGGTGGGGGATGCAGTTGCTGATCTGTCTCTCCAGGCTACATCGGATGCTGCCCAGTGCTGGTGGCTCCATGGCTTTCAGGAGGGGGTGGGCCATGGTGTTGGGCCTTGGGCACTTTATAAGCAGTGTCTAGCTGCCATAGCTGTGCTAACTAACCACAGAGAATGGGTAACAGCTGTAATGAAGATATGGGGGGATGATCTGTGCCGATGCTCATGAGTTAATGGTGTGATCCCCTGCTGCCCAGCCCCTGGTCCAAGTTCCCAAGGACTCCATTGCAAGAGCTGGGGGAGGGAACACCTGGTAGCAGTTAGGTGGGGCTGGGTGGCTTCCCTGAGGTGTGGAGGAATAGGATAGTATCCCTTGAAATAGTTTGTGATGCTCTCCTGGTGCTCGCTGTGTTCTGCGGTGTAGAAGCCGTCAGAAACAGCCAGAGCAGCAGCGTGTATGCGGCTACGCTGGCGTGCTGTGCACAGTGAGTCAGCACAGTTATTTGGGACCCCACATTGCCTGTGTGGCTCCTTCAGATTGCTTTTGTTGTGTAAAGAGCAAGACACACAACGCCTGAGGGAGGGGGAAACTGGCCTTCCCCACTCAAAACAACCCAGAGCAGAGCAAGCTCCACCAGCCATCACCCAGGCCTCTCCTGCACGGTGGGGCACAGATCAGGGAGCATAAGGCCCACACAGCAAGTGCTGTCAGTGACTGTTCCCATGGCAAGCAACGCATTAGCCTCCCGTAGGCCACTCTGCCAGCGTCGTGGGCCTAGAGGGAGCATTCAGGCAGCACCTCCCCACATCCCACTAACTACTTCCCTGCTGTTATGCTTACAAAAAGTACACAAGATTTTTTTACAGGGGAAAAGGCAATATGCTGCATTTATTGAGAATACAGCAGTTAGTATATGCTTTTTAGCTATATATATATTTTATATATATATATATATATATATAATGTACACAGTTTTGCTAGTTGATGTTTATAGTTATTAGTTTAGAGTTTGGATTAATTTAGTGGCTAGCCAGGTTGGTTGCAGAGGGGAGCTGGGTTTTGCTGGTTGTGATTTGATGCTTTTGGAGTTGTTGGCAAGACAAACCCAAAGTTTTAGGGCAAAGCACCCCGTTTTTATAGTCTTTTGTTGTTGTTGTTGAAGTCTATGGATTTTGCTGTGTTAGTTTATGACCGGTTACTTTTCAGTGGGTGTTATTTTTTAATAGCCCAAAACACCTCCAATAGGGTTATTCTATTTGGTTTTAATTTAATTAATTATTTTTTGTGTTAAGAATGCTAGTTTTTACCTCAAAGTCGTTAATTTGCCCCTCCTCAACCATAAATGCATGTTAATAATTCTTTAGCGTTTTTAAGTTTGTTTGTTTTTAGTCTTTTTACTTTTTCTCTCTTGGCCATCTGGGTTTAACAGTGGCCTTCACACCTTATTTTCCCCTAATGCATACATTCCTCATTCACACAGTTTTTTGCAAAAACTTTCAAAAAGTAACAAATAGCAGTGTTTTATATTAAACACAAAAAGCATCATAAATTAAACCTTACTAAATTTTATAACTATTTTTTTTCCACATTGGGGCCTAGGCATCCAAAATTCCTTTAATTTAATTAACATAAACACAGACAAAATTTTGTCTGTTACTTACAAAACATACATTTAAAAAAAAACTAATACTAGCATCCACTATCCTATTTATTTACTTTAATACCTTGATTCTTACTATAAAACATACAATATATATAACCAAAACATAATCAATTATATAGCTGCTGCATTGCTCTGTTGCATTTACACCCGTGACAGGGGTTATGTAGCAAAACAACACCCTGCCCCAGGGCATGATCAGCCACTGTGAGCTTGTTTGGACAATGCCCCATTGGCTGAGTGTCCTGCGGCTTGAGATCCCACTAGGTAATTGTGGGGCGCAGCTATGGGGAAGGGTCACCTGTATTCAGTGGGCTTCCTGGGTCACCAGCATCTGTCTGGGATCCAGTGGGAATGTGACTTCTTTGGCCCTGCTGGGATTCTGAACAGGGAGAGGCCATGCCCACGCGTGGAGGAAGTGCAGGTGCACAGACCTACGTTTTCATAAGCAACTGATGTTTGGATGCCTCAGTGTTAGGGTCCCCAAATAGACAACTTAAAGGGAGGAAGAGTTGCCTAGTGGATAAAGCGCTGGACCTCAGCAACCTGGGTTCTGTTCCCACCTTGGCGACTGGAGACCTTGGGCAAGTCATGTCGCCCTCTGTGCCTCAGTTTCCCCATCTGTAAAATGGAGATAATGATACTTACCTTCTCTGTGCAGTGCTGAGCTCTGTGGATGGGGCCTGGTTTCCACAAAGTGCTGAATGCTTGCCCTCTTCAAGGTGTCTCTGTTGGACACCAAAAATGGACACATCCCAGATAAACTCATCACTTGTGATTGTTGACCTCTGACAATGACTGGTTTCAACAGGAGCCTATTTCAATAGCCAGAGCAGCAACAAAATGAACTGTTCCTCAGTGATCAAATCAGGTCATAATATAGGCACAAGAATTCACACACGCCGCATCCCTCGCACCTACCACCTGCCCCAGGAGAGAAGGTATGAAGCAGTCAAAAATTCTTCCTCAGCAGAGTACCACGAGGCACTCGGCAGGGTAGTTCAATTCGAGGGGCTGTCTCCTCACCTTGCCACGGTCACTGGCCTTATGCTCCTCTCCAAAGCCGGTGAAGTACTGGCTGCCTGGAAGCCATAGCGGTGCACGGCCCTTTTTCTCTCTCACTGGCCGTTAGAGGCCAGATATGTACCTAAAGATGCAGCTAGGTGGGGCACTATAAGGAGACCTGAAAGCCCCCAGGCCACAGCTTCTCTGGTTCACACCAGGCCATTTGCACCAGTTCTTAGACTCTGTTCCGTACTGTATTGACCAGAGTTTTCTGTCAAGCTATTTGGAAAAAGGGGGGTGGTGAAGGGCAGAGGTTCCCCAGAACAAAATTTGGATTTTTCATGGAAAAATTGAAAACCACACATTTTTGGCAGAAAACCAAAAGTTTTTTTTTTTTTTTCAATGAAAAGTCACAATTTTCCAAGGAAAGCAGACACTTCCTTAAAAAAAAAATCATTTAGTCAAAAAGTCACATTTTTCCACACAAAAATTCCAGTTTCAACAGATGTTGTTTTCTACCAGGCCTAGTCGGGTGCATACCGCTTCAAAGGGCCTTTCTGCCACCTTTCACCCAGGCTGGGCAATTTAAGGCATGAACCCAGGGTGCTGTTCTCCATCTGCAAGCAGGACACTGAGCAAAGAGCCAGAGGGCTGCATACAGCTGGTGCCTGCTTGACCGGCTCCCCTTCTGCAGAGCCAGCCTTAAAGCTTCTTGTTCACTTCAGGCTCTAATTTATCAGCTGTGAGGCAGGCAGTAGGTGCCTCTCTCTTCTGTCTCTCTGTAACATGAGTTCTCTATTCTCCAGCCCTCTGTGAAAAGCATTCACGCTCCTTGTCTGTCAAGGAAGAAGCAATGCTCACCCTTTCTGTGATGAAAACTATATGAAAACAAATCCTTTTGTCTCTGCTTTGAGGAGAGCTGGACAGGGACACCACAGAGTTTATAATGGATTTATAATGCCTGCATATACTGTCATCATTATACCTGTGGGATGAATGTTTCTTCTAAAAAGCTCTCCACACACTAGCATTCAGGTGAGTAAAACATCAGCTCCTTGTAAGACCCATGAGCTTCCATTGCAGGTTCAGGAGAAGTATGAACCATTAAATTTAAGCAGATAAAGAAATGAAAGGCTGCTTACAGCCAGTGCAGGGAGAGAATGCCTTACATGCTCTGTTTGTTATTTAGGGCAAAATCCACAAAGGGGACTTCAGGCCCTGGCTCCTATGCAAGACATGGGGAGAGTTGGGCAGAATGGGATTCACATAGCCAGCAAGCTGAGCCAGGAGCCACCAAAGTTAGCCCATAGGCAATGCGGAAGAGAGGGGCCTAGGCCCCACCCATCAAAGGCACTTAGGTAGGTACCTTCCTCCGGCCCACAGTTAGACACCTGTCTTCCCTTTGTTCATGGCTGTGAGTCCCCTTGGCTGGATTGTGGCACCAAAGCCAGCCCAGTCCTCCCCTTGTCCCAGTGATTAAAGCACTCCCACCCTGGTGTACGACAGCTGTGTTCAAAGCCCCATTTTGCCTCATTCAGAGCAGAGCCTTGATGCCAGGTCTCCCAGGACAAGGCCCTAACCACTGGGTCAAGAGTAGCCTGGGCTGGGGGGGCTCTCTAAATCTCTCTTGTTGAAGCTTTGTATAAAATACTTAATTATGCTCTGGAGCAGGGGGTGGACGCTGGATCTCCCAGGTGAGGATCCCAACTACTAGTCACAGAGTCAGCATCTCTCTGTCTATGAAAACTGAAACGGCATCACTGACAGGAATACCTGGAATCAAGGCCCTGCTCCATGTCAGACAGTGGGGATTTGAGCCTAGCGCTGCCCCTGGGTGAGGGAATTAACCCCTGGGCTATTGGGATATTTTGTAAGGGGCCTGATGTAGTGAGTGGCCTCTGAGAACACCCAGGGGCTCGGGCACTGCAGGCTACAGAGGCGGGGAAATGCCTCATTTAAGGATCACAGCTCAGCAGCAGCATGTGCACGCAGGCATTGGCAGAAACTTAGGAGCTGCGGGGATTTTACTGAGGCAAGGTCTACGCTACCAATTTAGGCTGGCATAACTATGTCGCTCAGGGGTGTGGAACCTCTGGTGTAGACAGCGCTATGTCAGTGGGACAGCTTCTCCCGTCAACACAGCTACCGCCTCTCGAGGAGGTGGATTAACTACGCCACCGAGAGATGCTCTCCCATCAACGTAGAGAGCGTCTTCACTAAGCGCTACAATAGCGCAGCTGCACCACTTCAGTGCTGTAAGTGTAGACAAGCCCTGAAACTTAGGTGCCTGGGTACTTAGGCAGCCACAGGGTTGGATGGCAGATGCAGTGCAGTCTGAGGAGCTACATTTTGGACTTAGGAGCCAAAAGGGGCATGTAGGTGCATAAACTCCTTTGTGAATAGATTCCAGCGTTACTTGGGGTATTTCTACACTGTGTTTTAAAACCCACAGCTGCGAGTCTCTGAGCCTGGGTCTGCAGACTTGAGCACACGCTACAGCGTTAAAGAGCTTTGTGGATATTCCAGCTTGGGCCGGAGCTCAGCCTCTGCAACCCATCCTCTTCCCCAGGCTTCACAGCCTGAGGCTGAACCTCCGAGTCTGCAGGCCCGGGCTCTGAGACTCGCTGCCACGGGTTTTAAAGTTCAGTGTAGACGTACTCTCAGGGTGTGTCTACACTGCAGTTGTGCACCCACAGCTAGCCCGTGTCAGCTGATTCTGGTTCAGGGGCTGTAAATCTGCAGTGTAGACATTTGGGCTCAGGGAGCCTGGGCTCTGGGACCCTCCTGCCTGTGGGCCGGAGCCTGAATGCCCACACCGCAGTTTACAGTCCCGCAGCCCAAGCACTGCAAGACAAGTCACTGATGCAGGCCAGCTGTGGGTGTTTAATTGCAGAGTAGATGGATCCTTAGAGGTCCCAACTGAGCCAGGTGCAGTCCAAGCTTGTCGTGAAAGATTGCTCTGCCCCAAAGGGCTTACAATCTAGATAGACCAGACAGACCAGGAGGGAGGGGAAACAGAAGGTCCTGGAGGGGACCTGACTTGCCCCCAGCACGTGAATGGCAGAACTGGTGATAGAAGTCTGCTCTCCAAACTCCTCAGCTCTGTCCAGTAGAAACTCTGCCTCCAACCTCTGACCTGCAGTTATTACTGCAGGAATTCCTAAAGGAGGCTTCATTTGATCGGAGACATGACAGGTCCATATTGCACCAGAGTTCAGGGTTATTGGCCTCTACCAACACAGCAATAAGCTATAAGTATTGACTACACCTGAGGTGCACATCAGGGTTATTGACCCAGGTGCCGGGGATGTCAGTATTTACAGAGCTACAAGGAAACACAAATCATAATGATTTGCCAAAACAGAATGTCGATATATATTTTATTACATACCTTCTGAGAGGCTTTGTGTCTGCCACTTCATATTGTGCCTCAGTTTAATCTGTTGATAGTTCTTCCTCCTTCCAAGGAGGGATGTAGTGAGGGGTCTAAAAAGCCCCTATTATTCACTTCCGAGGAGCCAGTTGGGCCGCTGCTGCACAGACATGATTTGACAGATTAGTGACACAGTCTGTGCACAATGCAACATTGCTCTAGAAAATTCCTCTCTGAAGAACTTCAGAGGGGTCTGAGTAAGCCAGATGAATGGGCAGCACGAGAGTCAGTGTTGACATATGCAAGGTGATGCTCATTAGAAGAAGTGATGAACTATAACCCTGCAGGAAAAAGACCTAGGTGGACAGTTCAGTTCTCAATTCTATCCATCTATCATGACATAAACCCTCATTTATTGGAGTATAAGCCAGCCACTAACTGGTGAGGTTAAAAGGAAACTTCTCTTCTGGGCAGGTGATTCAATATTATCTGCTATGTGGTTTCTCATCTGGTGCTGGCCACTATCAGAGGCAGGATACTGGGGTGGATGGGCTGCTGGCATCATCCAGTCCAGTAATTCTGTTCCCCTGGGGCCCATGTGAGTAATGTCGCTCCAGCCTTCACTGTTTTGAGCAGACTGCAAACAGATGTTCTCACTCGTCATGCGACTTTTTTTCAGTTAATCATGAGTCGGGATTTTCCTGTACTGTGTAACAGCAGGACTAACCTTACAATACATCTGAATGCCTCTAGCCTCTCTCCTTCACTTGGATGTTCAGCTGTGTTTCCTGAGCCTCAAAACATCAGACTTTTGAGTGATGGCTTCCTGTCTGATTATTCGTTTCTATAAAGATGGGTGTGAACCAACAGCTCTTTGTTTCACTTTGCGCTGCAATATAGTGAACAATCTCTTTTATATTGCACGGCAGTTTTCCTCTGACACGCGGTATTGGATCTACCTAAATGCATGTGTAGCTAAGTGAGAGTCTAAAGCCGGGAAAATCTCACAATGTCAGTTATTTCATTTCCACCCACAGCCTCTGATGATGGACTAGTCACCATGGAAACCCACCCAGCTGCTTTCTTTCACTTTCTGTTGATTGTCATTATCTGTTTGCCACCAGTGGCAGAGATCCTATGCAGAAAGTTTCAGGAGGACGTAGTTCAGGAGCATGGCAGCTGCTGAAATGGGAGTGCAGAGGATGTTTAAATAAATGCTGGGCTTCCTGAGTCTCCTCCATTGTCTCACTGTTACTCCTGTCTCTGTAGTGACACATTGTCAAGTTCCTTGTTGGCACTTAGAGAGTTTCCAGAAGCATCATTGTCTATTTCTGCTGCTACTCAAACACCAGGGATGCAACGAGTTGTTTAGGATGTTCTGAAAGGGAGCAGGAATAAGGGGATGGATGGGAAATTTAAGACTGCATATAAGGAAATAATTTCTAATAATTAAAACAGGACTTAGTGAATTTAAGAACAGACAATTGTGGTTAGATGTTGATAGATGTTTGGTTGCATGTGTGTGTGTTCTCTCTGTGTGCCACCCCAGCCCTGCTCAGACAGCTGGCACGGCAGACCTCGAGCGAACCACCCAATGACCACAAGATCTGTTAAGGGACGAAGGCACCCAGCCAGGTTTATAGTCAAGGTAGCATGGTACTAGTATCTCACAGACTCTACTGGACCATTAATACATGTATGCCCATAACAATGGACCAGCTCAGTGAACAGCGGGACTTTCCATTCCTCCCTAAGGGCAGACAAAGATACTCCCTCTAAAATACATCTTTATACCCCGATACAAACAAGTTAGTATTGCCCCTTTTACATAGTTAGTTACTGTCCCCTGACGTCGCTAGTTATCACCCATCATTTTGTACATATTGGTTTAATTAAAATATCTCTATTATGTACTGTCATCCTGACCTTATCTTTTAGGAGGGGTCAGTGTGTTCCTGTTATCTTTGGGGAATGTTTTTGTACCATCCTTGATATTGGGATTTTCTGGTACCACTTGATATCGGAATGTGTTTGCATGAGTACTCTGTGACTAGCACTTTTTAGGAATGTGTATTTCTGCAATATCAGCCCTGTTTTTGCCAAATTCTATGAGCAGGTCCTGCCTGATACCAGGCCTCTGATACAAGGGCTTACGTTTTAGGCTTTCTTCCTACTACAACAATAATATTGCCTGGTCTGGAGAATGGTCAGGTAAGACCTAGTGCATATTTGCCATCTCTAATTTCTGTGGGTCAAACAGTGATTGAACTGTGCAATACCCCAGCTGAACCTGCAGTATCCAAGGAGTTCGTTTGAATTTAAAATATATTAAACCCATTGTGCAGCAGGTGACGAATGCTGTTTGACTGCTGCTAGCATCCACATTTGGAGAGGCATTGCCTTGTTTAAGCAGAAATTCCCCCAGACTCTCTTTGTTATTGGTCCCCAGTATGCAACACTGCTTGGCCTGTTCACCTTCCATCTTTTGTGATTCATTTCTTTCTGGTCTGATGCTGCAGATATGAATTTGACAAATAACCAGGTCGTTCCCTACAATCATTGACCTTATTCCCAGCAGATCCTACTAACAGTGAATCAAGGCTTGCCCCAGGCCCCAGTTCAGCAAAGCACCAGCTGGGATTTGAGCATGTGTTTTAAGCACCAGATGGGATTTAAACTTGTGTTTTAAGTACTTTGCTGAATTGGGGCCTTAAGTAAAGGGAGTGGCAAAATCCCCATTGATATTAGTGTGAACAAGCTTTGGCCCTTTGTGTTTCTTACTCCTGTGCACTGAGCAACAAGCAGTGCTCAGATGCAGAGGGGGTCTCAGTTCAGAAGCTGAGAAGTTAATGCTGTTAGACCCTCCACCCATGAATAGCCTGTTGGACATTAAATCTATTTGGCACCTTGGTCCTAGTATGAAATCCCCTCCAGGGGATAAAATCTGCCTTAGAAGTCTTGGCTGAATGAAGTCTTTTATAGTCCTTCCTTCCCACAATGGCTCACTATGTGTCTTTGTGCATGGAACAAACTCGACAGTGAGAGATTAGATCAAAACATCACACTCGGTTGTTGGCATTTTTCAATCAATACTGACAAATGTGTAGAAGGCAGACATTCTGCAGGGTAGTAGATGTGTCATTCACAATGGCATTGTTATGGCCTCCCAATAATGCTACCATGATGTCAGCTGAGAACTCACTCACACTTGGAAGGCCTGCTTCAGTTGCTTTTAACTTTTGGAAAACAACATTTTATAGAGTGTAGTAGTAGCAGCTGTGTTGGTCCCAGGATATTAGAGAGTCAAGGTGGATGATGTAATATCTCACCTCACCCACCTTGTCTCTCTATTATAGAGAGAGGGGTTTGTCAGCCCAGAAGCCCATGTTTATAGGATGCTATTCAGCCACTTCGTTTTTTTGAGTTATTCAGACACTTGTTTTGAGTTAAAGAATTTACAATGTTTCTCTGGTGTCTGGATAATTTAAAACTACAATAACTTCTTTTTAGAACTTTAGACTTGCCATGGAGCCAGCATTCAGGGTGAAATTGGCCCCTGTGCAGAGACCCCAGGCAACACCTCCTCACAAACAAGCCACCTTCACCAGTGCAGATTCAGGTAGGCTATTGCCCAGGTTAATCAGTGTTCGAATCGTAGAAATGAGAAGTGGCAAAAGAGGCATCAGGTACCAGCCATCTGGTCCTATGCAGGCCTGTTTCCTACAGCCTGCATGACTGGGTTAAAGTGAAACCTAGGTAGTGCTGAGTCCCTTTGTGGGATTTCTGCACTGGGATGGATTTCACCCTCAGTGAGGACTAGTGCTGGGATAGGTTAAATCTGTGTAAATTCCACACTCCAGCCTTCTTGAATGTAGCATGAGAAAGGGCCGGCGAGGTCTGGTAGATTCCATGCTGACCTAGGGCTCAGATCCCCACAGGGGGTTTGCCTTCCTATGGGTATGTGATCAGCCAGACTGTCTGAAACACCTGCACTTTTCTTGTCCTTTTTCTGGAAAGCAAGGAAATTAAATACCAAAACTACCACCAGTGCAGTGGCCTGGCTGAGAATTTGCACTCATCTGAGCCAGGACATTCAAAATCAGCCACATAGAATCATAAAATCGTAGGACTGGAAGGGACCTCGAGAGGTCATCTGGTCCAGTCACCTGCACTCATGACAGGACTAAGTATTATCTAGACCATCTCTGACAGGTATTTGTCTAACCTGCTCTTAAACACCTCCAATGATGGAGATTCCACAACCTCCCTAGGCAATTTATTCCAGTGCTTAACCACCTGGACAGAAAGTTTTTTCCTAATGTCCAAACTAAAACTCCCTTGCTGCAATTTAAGGCCATTGCTTCATATCCTATCCTCAGAGATTAAGGAGAATAATTTTTCTCCCTCCTCCTTGTAACAACCTTTTATGTACTTGAAAACTGTTACCATGTCCCCTCCCAGTTTTCTCTTTTCCAGACTAAACAAACCAAATTTTTTTCAATCTTCCCTCATAGGTCATGTTTTCTAGACCTTTAATCATTTTTGTTGCTTTTCTCTGGACTTTCTCCAATTTATCCACATCTTTCCTGAAATGTGGCACCCAGAACTGGACACACTTCTGCTAATACATTCCAGAATGATGTTCACTTTTTTTGCAACAGTGTTACACTATTGACTCATATTTAGCGTGTGATCCACTATGACCTCAGATCTCTTTCCACAGTTC
Source organism: Terrapene triunguis (assembly GCF_002925995.2). Classification (NCBI taxonomy): domain Eukaryota; kingdom Metazoa; phylum Chordata; order Testudines; family Emydidae; genus Terrapene; species Terrapene triunguis. Next base: position 24,416,462 of record NW_020664543.1, read on the forward strand.
TCCTTCCTAGGCAGTCATTTCCCATTTTGTATGTGTGCAACTGATTGTTCCTTCCTAAGTGGACTAGTTTGCATTTCTTTTTATTGAATTTCATCCTATTTACTTCAGACCATTTCTCCAGTTTGTCAAGATCATTTTGAATTTTAATCCTATCCCTCAAATCACTTGCAACCCCTCCCAGCTTTGTATTGTCCACAAACTTTATAAGTGTACTCTCTATGCAATTTTCTAAATCATTGATGAAGATATTGAACAGAACCGGATCCAGCACTGATCCCTGCGGGACCCCACTCATTATGCCCTTCCAGCTTGACTGTGAACAACTGATAACTATTCTCTGGGAACGGTTTTCCAACCAGTTATGCATCCACCTTATAGTAGCTCCACATAGGCTGTATTTCCCTAGTTTGTTTATGAGAAGGTCATGAGAGACAGTATCAAAAGCTTTACTAAAGTCATGATATACCACATCTACTGCTTCCCCTCATCCACAAGACTTGTACCCTGTTAAAGCTATCAGGTTCGTTTGACATGATTTGTTCTTGACAAATCCATGCTGACTATTACTTATCACCTTATTATCTTCTAGGTGTCTGCAAATTGATTGCTTAATTATTTGCTCCATAATCTTTCCTGGTACTGAAGTTAAGCTGACTGGTCTGTAGTTCCCTGAGTTTTCCCGATTTCCCTTTTTATAGATGGGCACTATATTTGCCCTTTTCCAGTCCTCTGGAATCTCTCCCATCTTCCATGACTTTTCGAAGATAACCACTAATGGCTCAGATATCTCCTCAGTCAACTCCTTGAGTATTCTAGGATGTATTTCATCAGCTCCTGGTGACTTGAAGACATCTAACTTGTCTAAGTAATTTTTAAGTTGTCCTTTCCCTATTTTAGCCTCTGATCCTACCTCATTTTCATTGGCATTCACTATGTTAGATCTCCAATCACTACTAAACTTTTTGGTGAAAACTGAAACAAAAAAGTCATTTAGCACTTTTGTCATTTTCACATTTTCTGTTGTTATTCCTCCCCCCTCACCCCCGCCCCACTGAGTAATGGACCTACCCTGTCCGTGGACTTCCTCTTGCTTGTAATGTATCTGTAAAATGTTTTCTTGTTATCCTTTCTGTCTCTAGCTAGTTTAATCTCCTTTCGTGCCTTGGCCTTTCTTATTTTGTCCCTACATACTTCTGTTATTTGTTTATATTCATCCTTTGTAATTTGACCTAGTTTCCACTTTTGTAGGACTCTACAAAAGTGGCACGTTCTGTACCATTACTATGGAGGGTTTGCTTTCTATTGCTCTGCAGCTTGTGGAGTTATTTACATCCACCTGTGCAAAGTGAGCATAAAATGCTATCAAAGATGAATGATCAACCATAGCCAGCTAACACATTGTTAAAGGTGTTAAACCCTGCCTACATTAGTATCTTAACTAAAGCCAGTGGGAAATTTTTCATCTTTTTTTTTTTTTGACAGAAAATGTCATTTTTGTTGAAACCGACCCATCTTGAAAACCACATCAATTTCAACAAAATTTTGTTCTGAAAATAAATAAAGCATTTCAATAATGTCAAAACATCTAGTTTCAACATTTTTGGAATGGAACATTTTGATTTTTCATTTTGCAATGATTTTGGAAATGAAATTATTATATATTAAAAACATCTTTAAAAGTTAAAGGATGAAATTGGAATGAAATGTTTTTTTATTTTTATCAAAATGGAATATTTCAAGTGACCTAAGATGGTGGGATTTTTAAAAAAATTAATTTTGCAGGAAATTTCAAATTTTTATTTGCATTTTTTTGCTCCTCGGAATGCAAAACCATTTGAAATTGCAGAATTTCCTGTAAACTGGAAAATCCAGGTCCCACCCTGTTCTAGTTTTAGCATGTTAGTTAAAAGGGATTGACACTAGATCTTACTGCACAAAAATGTTTCTATTGGAGAATGTGGTTTAATCAAAATCAAACTGTGTTCTGTGTAATAATGCTGATTTCAACTAAAGTTCCAATTTTCCAACTGGGAGAATTAGAATGAAAATTATTCTGACATATAGTTTGCTTTGAATCTAAAGCATAATTTTTTTTCCATTTTGACATTTCCTTTTAAAGTGCTTGGAATTCTCCATTTCATGAAAATGTTGGTTGTTTTGACTTATCATCCCGATTTGGAAGAGAGAGCCATTGTGAAATGTCTAATTCCTGTGAGAGACAATCCTGTTTTTCAAAGTGATATGTTTAACCTATTTTTAAACACAACACATTTCCCTAGTCTAGACTTGTCTTTGCATTGCCTGGCCCAGTTCCCTGGAACCTCATTTCTACCATGTTAGAGCTGTCCTGTGGCATATGGAAGGAGCTGGCAGTACATTCACACAGAGTTGTTTTGTGCTCTCCGATCACAATGGCCCCTCCAAATGCTTCCGCTCGGCCTTTTCTCTGGAGCCATGACTGCCACCTATATCTGCCTCAGATGTATTTCAGCACTGGCCCCCTGATGGTCCCGCCCCATGAGTTTACCTGACATGGCTCTTCCCTGCTTTAGTGTCACTCATTCTGTGGAATGAGCCCAACCTCTTAAAGCACTTTCATTAAAAACAAATAATCTTCCTTATCAAATTGCTATGCCTGGCATAGGCATTGCAGCTGTGCCTCACCAATTTGTGTAGAACTTCAGAAGCCGCTGTGATGGGTTGGATCACAGAAACCCCCTTGGGGCTGCCAACTGATGTGCCAAGACTACTTCTGCCCCTGCTTTCCCTGCCAGCTTGGAACTCCAGCACCCTGTCTTGCTGAGCCAGACACGTCAGTCTGCTCCAACACAGACCCAGGGTCTGAACCACGTGCCCCAAACCTGCAGACTTAACTGAAAGCAACTTAAGAAGTGTTCCTGTCTTTAACACTCAGATGCCCAACTCCCAGTGGGGTCCAAACCCCAATTAAATCTGTTTTACCCTGTATAAAGTTTATACAGGGTAAACTCATAAATTGTTCGCCCTCTATAACACTGATAGAGAGATATGCACAACTGTTTGCCCCTCTCCCCCAGGTATTAATACATAGTCTGGGTTAATTAATAAGTAAAAAGTGATTTTATTAAATACAAAAAGTAGGATTTAAGTGGTTCCAAGTAGTAACAGACAGAACAAAGTGAATTTCCAAGCAAAATAAAATAAAACACACAAGTCTAAGCCTAGTACAGTAATCAAACTGAATACAGATAAAATCTCACCCTCAGAGATGTTTCAATAAATTTCCTTAACAGACTGGACGCCTTCCTAGTCTGGGCACAATCCTTTCCCCTGGTACAGCCCTTGTTCCAGCTCAGGTGGTAGCTAGGGGATTTCTCATGATAGGCACCCCATTTGTTCTGTTCCACCCACTTATATATCTTTTGCATAAGGCGGGAATCCTTTGTCCCTCTCTGGGTTTCCACCCCTCCTTCTAAGCACCAGGTTAAAGATGGATTCCAGTTCAGGTGACATGATCACATGTCACTGTAAGACTTCATTACCCACTTGCCAGCTCACACGTATACAGGAAGACTTACAAGTAAAACAGAGCCATCTACAGTCAATTGTGCTGGTTAATAGGAGCCATCAAGATTCCAAACCACTATTAATGGCTCACACTTTGCATAATTACAATAGGCCCTCAGAGTTATATTTAATATTTCTAGTTTCAGATACAAGGGTGATACATTTATACAAATAGGATGACCAAACTCAGTATATTATAAGCTTTGTAATGATACCTTACAAGAGACCTTTTGCATGAAGCATATTTTAGTTAGATTATGTTCACACTCATCAGCATACTTTCATAAAATCATATAGAGTGCAACGTCACAGCCGCTCAGCTCAAATTAAACAAAGCTCTGTCTGTAGGTGCTCCAGTTCAGACTAATCAAATCACATCTTACCAAGCAATTTCTGCAGGGAGAACAGCTTCTGCTGTCACAGCTTGCTAAAAGATACATGTCCAGCCCCAGAATTAGCCTGCTGCAACTCCCACTCAGACTGAGAAAGTGAGGCATCATGGTAGCTTCTGTGAGTTGGCTGAGATCAAAGAAAGGCTCTTGCATAAATCATAATGCATCTAGGATGCTAAACTGGAATAAAATGAAGGGGATGTTGTAAATGCAGGGAAATGTAAATGAGAGGAGTCGAACAATTTTCCCTAATGGAACTGACTTAAGCTCACTGACCTCAGCCAGCGAAAGGTGATCAAATGCCGGTTCTCACTTACAGAACAAATGACTGGTAAGGAGGAGCCCATGTTGGGGATGAGCTCTTGTCTGCTCTGAGCACAGGTGGGGATTGAGGTCTGTGATGGTACTGTCAAGGTTTCTCACTGGAGCTTGCTGCCTGGCAACATGGTTCTCCTCCTCTGTCTACACTACGAGCGAGGGGTGTTATTCACCAACCAAACTTTTACTGAGTATGAGAGACTCGGTGGAGCTAACGTAGCACCTTCTTCCCCATCCATTGGGTTCAGGTCCATTGTGTAATGCACTGGGTCTCCCCGGGATTTGAGAAAACAAACCAACCAACGATTTTGTGGATCCTCACTCAGGACGTCATTTCAGAATCAAAGCCGAGACAAATGTATTTGGCTCTTGATTCCAGCCAGAGATAAAACCCAGCCCGTGAAATGCAAATGCAGCTGCCTGGCTGTGGAGCAGCAGTGCTGGCTCAGCAGGCAGTGGTGCTAATGCCAAGCACACGTGTAACATGACGACCCACAGTTCCACCAGCCTTTGTGGTCTGGAAAGCTGTGAGGACAGATTAATCCTGGGATCTGCCCTGCTCTCTGGCTCCAGCTGAGTTGGAAATAGGCAAGAAAAACATTTCTCAACAACGTCATTTAGATTGGCTGCTCTTTGTGATAGGGTCCGTCTCTTGGTTCTGTGGTTGTGCAGCGCCTGGCACAATGGAGTTTTCTGGTCCATGAGGGCTCCTAGGTGCTACAGCATTATAAATAATAATTTATTGCAGTATTTTGATGCGTCCATTTCTCGAGCAAAACAGAATTAGGAAGGAGATGGGAAGAATAAAAATTCATTTTAAAAAGAAAGTTAACCGACCCAGAATGGTTCTATATCAACTGGCTCCTTGGCCAGCTGTTTGGGACACCTATTACTGTTATTGATGCTCAACTAATCCAGACATCCTTATGCATACATTATAACATGGGCTCTCTTTTTTTATGAAGTACTTTATAATAATAATGTAAGTATATGCATTAATATTTGTGGGATTGGGGCTTAAATTATTATTATTATTTTATTAACAATAATAATAATCTTTTTACATAACTGCAGATTTATACTAGAACCAGTTCTTCAGAGCTAGTTATTTACCCCTCCAATATTCTTTTTCCACACAGATAACCCCCACAAACACAGTTGTTTCTTCTCAGATTTGCTCCTTATATACTCCACATCAAACCCTGGCAGCATCCAAGGCCAGATCTTAGAGGCACATGTAGAAAAAAACAAAACTTGGACAATATATGGAGATATACCTATCTCATAGAGCTGGAAGGGACCCTGAAAGGTCATTGAGTCCAGCCCCCTGCCTTCACTAGGCAGGACCAAGTACTGATTTTTGCCCCAGCTCCCTAAGTGGCCCCTGCAGCAATTGAACTCAGAATCCTGGGTTTAGCAGGCCAATGCTCAAACCACTGAGCTATCCCTCCCAATTAAACAGTCTGCTTCAGGGCTATACTTGCCTCATCACATTGATTAATCAATCCACTGTTAAGGTATGGGGCCAGAAAGGACCACTGGGATCATCTTGTCTCACCTCCTGAGCACTGGGTTACAGTGTCAGTTGGCATCAGGGACTGTCCTTGCTAATTTAGGTCCCAAGCCTACAAACAGTAATTCAAAACACTTAACTTTACTTGGCCCCACTGACATCAATGGGAATTTTGCCATTGACTTCACTGGGGCCAGGATTTCACCTGTTAAGTAACCCCACTGACATCAATGGGACGTGTTGGCTGCCTAAAGTTAAGCATAGGTGTAAATCTTTGCAGGCTGAGGCCCCTAATCTGTCATCTGCAATCCCCAATCAAACTAAGGCTCAATCCTGCACAATGCTGAGCTCTATCTGGGTGAAATTCCTGCTGTGCCAGGACCAGCAAAAGGCCTATGTTCCACTCAGCTGTAAGTTGAGTGCATAGGCTGTGTGCTGGTGCTGTGCATGGTAGGAACTTCATCCTTTGCAAGGTATGGAGCACTCTCAGTTCTCACTGCAGTTAAGGGGACTTGAAGGTGCCCAGCACCTTGGTAGAGCAACTTGACCCAACACTTCATCCTCCATTATCTTACCAGTAACTACATGCAGCCAAAGATTCCTTTTCAAGCCTACGTATGATTTGTAAGGAAATGAGATCAAAATTGCTCCCTGCTTGGCGCATCTGTATATGGCGTTAGATAATTTTACTGTTTATTTAAATTCCTGCCGGAGACATGTATGTGTCTGCAGAAATGCAAATATATTCATTTTTCCGCAGTGATGACTTTGCAAACTGAAAGCATCCAAGAGCAAATATTAATACTGTGACAATTAGACAGCAAGGCAGAGCTATTTGAATGGAATAGTGATTTTCCAAAAAGTGAAATACACCTTCCCTTTTGGTTAGAAGGGCAGAGAGTAGTTAAAAACAGCCAGACTTTCAAAAAACAACAACCCAGATCTGTAGAGCGAAATCGTCCACTGAGATGCAGCATCTTGTTTGTGCCTTAAGGGACTCTCTCTGGCAAGGGCTCCACAGATTCACTGAACACATTAACAATTTACACATTACTGCATTTCTAAATGACTCTGTAATTAAGGCAAAACAGACTAAAAATTCCACTGAAATAGAAGATGCAAGGAGGAAACAGCAGCAGCCTGGCTACTCAAGGAAAGGCTGAAACATTCAAGGCTCTTTAGAACAGTAATAACAACGCATGAGAGTTAACATCTAAGTAGGATGGATAAGTTCTCACTTCTGTGAGGGGCTCATTCTCTGCATGGGGCAGGGGGGTTTGTAATGGGTTACCGTCATCCCTGGCATGCAGTGACTCCATTGATTGAAACAGGTGATGCCAGTGATGATTTTGGTCAGTGGGTCCAGGAAGGATAAAAGAGGTGGCAGGTACTAAAGGAATTTATACAAGCATTGAGCTTTAGACCAGTGGTTTTCAACCTGTGGTCCACAAACCCTTGGGGGTCCACAGATAGTATCTAGGATTTCCAAAGGGATCCACACCTCCATTTGAAAATTTTTAGGTGTCCAGAAATGAAAAAGGTTGAAAATCGCTGCTATAGAGGAATGGGTGAATGAAAATGTTTTGTTCACCTTGACTACAGCTATGGCAGGACTTGCCCAGTTGACAACTCTTGCAATTTTAGTGTGAGTTATGATAATTGGTGTTTTTCTTAAAGCTCCAGCTCCCGGAGTCCTGTGAATTCACAGGAATCTCAGCTTTCATTTTTTAAAAAGTAAGTTTCTAGGCCTCATGGTTGTGTAGAAAAGCTTGAACATGTGACTCCCAGTATGATCTTAAGCAAATAAAAAGAACAGAAAATATATTGGTTTTAAGAATCTTATGATGGGGGGGGCTTGTTTCATGATTTTGAGTGTTATTCTCAATACTGCAGCACTGCAGCGTGGTGCTGTGCAAGTCTTTTCCCATCAATGCTCCAGCCATTCCCCCCTTCCATTTCCTCTGCATCTGCCCAGTAGCAGGCTCCTCCCTGGCAATGGGAGACGTGTTACAGAAGGTGGAGACTGAAAAGCAGATGGATGTTCTCCAACTCAGTCAGGTCAATGTTCCTCTGGGGGAGATGTAGGGAGGCAAACGTTCTCATCGCTCTCATTCTCTAGCTCTGCTGGAGTGGGAGAGACCAGGCAGTTGGCCTTTGTATGTAGAGGAATGTGCAGCCCCTGCCATGTGTGAAGTACATGTCATGAACCTGGGCAGAACTGAATCACAGTAATTGAATCACTAAAGAGAGGGCTGGGCAGGAGTCACTTACACACCAGTGCCAAGCCGAGGGAGGGCTGTGTCATATCATATGCAGAAATGGCTGCAAGAACAAACTCCCCACTGGGCTCTGGCTGGACTGCATGACAGCCCAGCCCTTCTGCTTTGCAGCCATTCCAAGGAGTTGTTTACAGGCTTTAATGGATGCTGGGCCAGTGAGTGGGCCATTGCAAGCTACACAATTCATTATTGTGCGGAGAAGTTCCAAAAATAGCAGTATCCATTTGTCAGGCTTTTCTCGTGACAGCACAATTTGCATGAATTAGCTTTTTAGTAGCCAAGGCCAAAGTCTGAATTACAGGCTTGACCATGCTCTGGACCCAAAAGTCATTCTTTCCATCCAAGACGCAACATTAGATTGTGCAGTCGTCCCCCATGGGCCCCAAGAGGGTTTTCCTCTGCAGGACATTTCCCAGGAGTTTGACTAGCTTGTGATGGTCCTTTGGGTAAGGCACTAGCCTAGGGCTTGGAAGTCCCTGCTCTGCTGCCAGCTTCCCATGTGACCTTGAAGAAGTTACGCTTTGTCGTTGTTCCCCATCTGTGCAATGGGCGAAGGGCCCTGCCCAACCTCACAGGGGTGTTGTGAGGATACGTATGTTAGAGGATTAGCTGCTCAGATATGATGGCCACATAAATACCCTTGCTACGTAGCATTTTGTTCAACCTAGTTTTGACTGTTGCAACAAATGATTCATCTTAACTTCCTATGGTATAGTTATCCCAGCACAAACACACAGCCAGTATGGATGGGACCTATGCTTGTTATCCTCTCCAAGAAATTAACTTTGCTTGGCATTGATTTATTTTTGACAGAACCATGTCACCCACACTGTTTATCAAGTTATTTTCCTCTAGGTACTTACCATGGATTGATTCTGTGCTTCTAGCAATTAATGAGGCACTGAAGTCAGATTTACTGGTCTGTAATTTCCTGGGGCCTCATTTTTGTCTTTCATAATAATATTGCAGATACTGGTGCTCCGCTGCTGTCTTCCTGGTGAGACACTGGGATAAGGGCCAACAATCCCAATATTGCTCCGGCATTTAGCCATTGTGATTTGTCAGGGTTTCATTTTCTACCTCTCTTGGCTTCCGGGTCCCCCATTTCTCACCTCATTCTGAAACAGGGTTTCATAAGGATATTTAAAGTGAGCATCAGAGCTGTTCGAAAAATGTTCCTAATGCAGGAAATTGGACATTTCAAGATTAGTGTTCGTTCCGAATCAGAACAAAAAGTTGAGCTATCAAAATATTTTTGTAACATGAGGGATTCCTAAAAGTTCTCATCGGAGATGCCAGAACAGGAAACTTTGATAGTTTCATTCAAAATTAAATGATTCAACATGTCAAACAGACGATTTTTGTTTTGAAATGACGTCTCCAAACTAAAAATATTCTTTTTAGTCTCCTGATCAGAAAATGTTAAAAACGTGCTCAAAATCCCCATGTTTTCCTGGGGAGAATTTCCATTTTGATGGAGCCACATTTTCCAACAAGAAATTTTTTTATGCAAAAAGTTTTAGTTGTCTCCTGAGAAGATAGCCTTTTCCTTCCTCCAGCCCCGGGTCTGGCCAGCGACTCTCACTCCAGCCATCACTGAGCATTTATGTGGACATTTCCTGCCTTCTCCCAATAGCACCTTATTTTTCTAGACCCCATTTGCAGCTGCCGTTCCTCAAAACACTTCAGATAAACTCCAGGCATTTCTCATTGCTGTTTTGGGCCTGCTACTGCTCCAGTTAAAGTCAGTGGACTTTGACTTCGATGATAACTGCATGTCCTTAGCACCAACTATCACCTCCAGTGGGCACCAGGGGGATGGGACGGCCGGTTGCGCTGGGCTGGAGTTCAGAGAAGAACAATGACAATGGTCAGGAAGAGGAAGGGGTGAGTCATGGGGGAAGAGCTAAATATGGAGAGCTGGGGCAAACAGCAGCAAAGGCCAGACTAAGGGGCCCATTCTTGGGTGGGGAGGGCACCATACATGGAGCATCCCCCAGTGCTTTTGCCACATGCATGAGGGCCTGTGGGCGGGTGGCCGGCTGAGGCAGGAGCAGATGCAGGCTGTGGGGCAGGAGGCTGGGGTGGAAACAGGCTCAGCACAGGCTGGAGTAGGCGCAGGAGCAAGGGCAGTCTGCTGAGACCACTGGCAAAGGGGGTGGTCCCACCTGGCAGTGTCGAGCAGACTGGAGAGTCTGCTTCTCTTAGGAGCCTATATACCTGCCTCGGGATCACCTGGGTGGCACCGAGCCTGTGGATTGGCTGAACTCTGCAAGTAACCGATGACTCATACTCCAGCAGGTTCAGGCTCAGAGGTAACCCAGGGATGAGACATCCCAGCCTGTCTGCTCTGCAGTCCCTGTGGGCACTGCTCCCTGGGGCACAGGACTGCAAATGGAGCAAGGAGGGGCAGGACGGGAATGCACCTGTCTCCCCCCACACCTGCCCTCAGAGCTGGCTAATACATCAGCAGGCCAGAAAGGGATTGGGCCTTCCTGAGCTAAGAACCCTCCTTGAGCTCCCCATAGCGCAGGGCTGCTTCATACCCCCTACTCACACCAAGGGCTAAATGCCACAGTTTGACCCTAATGGGGTGAAACCTGTGTAGGTGTAAATGGCAATAATGGAGAGCAGGGTCTGGTGTGTGGGACGTAAACAGCGAGGGAAGCAAGGAGAGGGCAATCTAGGCTGACTACCAGGGATATTCCGTAGTGGTGAGATAGATAGATATTGTAGCTGGAATCTCCCCGGAGAAATGGGGGACCCCGTACCTCTTGAGCCATTTGCTGTCAATCTGGTTTTGCAGAAGCACTGGGGAGTATAGTGCAGGCATCAGCCCTTCTCCAGGACTGAATGTGACCTTTTCCATCTCCAGTCTCTGATTCAAAGGGGCAGGGCCTGAGGGGGGAAGGAGATGCCCCCTGCTCTTGAGGCGTCTGCTGGCTGGGTTTGGAGCCCTGGCCCAACAACCCACGCCCCGATCTGATTAGCATGTAGAAGAGCTGCTAATGACATCAGACATGCCTGCTTCCCAGAGGGGCCAGGGCAGGCTTTAATCAGAAGATTTTTAATATGGAAATTGGCAGAGACTGGTGCCATAGTTCATTTAGCAGCGTGGGCCACACCAGCTTTCAGGAGGAAAATATTTGCATTTTGTGCCCTTGACAGGCCATGCCAGTGGGAGGAGGAATCGCAAACGAGGGAGTGATCAATACAGAGGAGACACCATGTTCCCTGCCTTTATGGGAAGGGAGAAACAATTGCGGGAAATCATTTCCCAGCAATGCTGGCCTGGGCTTGCCTGCAATTTTCTAAATGTCCTTAAAAATAGGTCCCTTTCTTCTAATTATTGTTCTCAGTTAATGTGCTTAGCTCCACGGACATGAGCCATTTAGCATTGAGTTACGAGTATTGGAAAGACTGGTGGGTCCCTCTCTGGGTGCTTCACCAGTGATTCATTTTCAGTACGGAAACCCACGGCCTCCCCCGGTGAAAACCCCTTCTCAAAGGAAACCCACCGAGTCCTCCCCGAGAAATCAGGGCTCTCACACAGTGTTTCCATGGAGTCTATCCGTTTACACCACTCCTGCCCTTTTAGCCCTGGGAGCTGCTATCCCAGCTGATAATGAGGAGGGATCTTTATTTAGCAAATGGCACTTTCTCCATGGGATTGTACATGGTGTCAGTCTTCTCAGTCAAATCCTGGGTGTTACAGCTGACTGGCCCAAAAGGCTGGTGATAGGATTCAGTGTATTTTACCTACACTTTCAAATCTGGCTCAGATTGGTAGTTCCTGGGCATCAGTAGTAGTAGATTGGATTTTTTTTTAAAAGATCTGCTCTAGTTCAAACAGGAGTTATTTTTGGAGTTATTTTATTTTCCTGTGTTATTCTGTAGTCAGATTAGATTATCACAATGGTCCCTTCTGGTCTTGAAATCTATTAATGGATCCATACTGGGATCAGGTACCTTTATATTGTTATAACTGAATCACACTGGAAGGGTGGGTGGGAGGCTCTGTGTGTGGGAGGGGCAGATGCTGTGCTCTAACTATCTTGGTCTAGTTAAAGTGATAGAGCTTTTGTGTGTAGACAAGGCCTAAAGGACTTTCTGGGGGGCCAGACTGGATGCTTTTAATATGTTATTTTATAAACCATAGTCATGTCTTTCTCCAGTCATAGTCTTCATCCCCTGTGACCGAGGGGATTTGGTGCTTTATTGAGAGATTTCTTGCTAACAATTCTGATTTTTTTCAGCTACATCCTGTGGTAGAATCAGAATCCTGTATTTGTGGCACTGGTTTGCTGGTTCTCAGATCCTACCTGTAACCAAAGCATTGGAACTGCAAACTAAACATTGCTCCCAGCCCAGAAGAGAAAGCTTTGGGCTTGTTGTTTTGAATCTTGATTCTTTTCAGCACTTTACTCAACACCACTTATGGAGGGTGGAGATTGTGGCTGGTATTTCTCCCTTTATGGCCTGCACTCCCATATGCATATGTGATATACTGCCTCAGTTTCCCAAGCTGCTCCTATATTTAACTACAACTGTGAATGGCAAAGCTTGCTGTGTAGTGACTAGGAGCATAATTCTTATTTCAGATCACCATAGTAGTGCCTCAGATCCCCTGCCATTTGCCCTCAGTTGTGAGACATTCCCCAGTTGGGACAGCAAGATGCCAGAATTTGTGTGCTAAGGTGCAGTTCTGAGAGGAGAGTTTTGCCCAGGGTCTCCAATGCACTCTCGTATTAAAAGCTCAGCAGATACCTTTGCAGTGTCCCAGCTGCTTAGAACTTGTGAGGGGAGGTTAATCTTTTAATGCGATTTTAGAAGGCTTTATTGCTGGTTTTATGTAAGAAGCCTAGAATCCCAATGTCAGGCACTTAATAAGTATGGCTGGTTATTAGTATGATCTGGGGAATTCCAGAGATTTGGAGCAAAATTGCCGGAGAATTCATTAGTATATGTTGCAGGCTTCTGTGGCCCTGCAGTTATGACATGATTTCATACAATCATAAGCTGTGAACTCCATGCAGGCAGACATTCTATGCTCAGGCCTCGTTGCTGTTTCAGGGGGTTATACACACACATATTATATGTATACATTAACAGAAAAAAGCTGGTACAACCCTTTCTATGGAGCTTCCTGTGCATGCACAGTAACTAGTAACTATGTTTTAAAAGTCACGAGAGCATGGAAATTACTTTGTAATCTTAACTAGGGAACAAACTACCAGCAGAAATTGTTTGGTAGTATAAGATAGAGATGTCAGAAGGAAAAACAATATGTAAGTTTCTTGAAAAATGAGTTCCATACAGTAATATGAGTTGTGCTGGTCAAATACTATTAATCAAATAACATGCTCCATAGCTGGTAAATAATATCTGTGGAATGATGAGTTACCCTTTGATGTCACATTGGTTGGATATATTTATTATTTGCCAAGCAATTTGACAAGCTCTATATAGGAGGTAACTCCTTGAGGTGTCATCAGTTGAGAATTCTTCATCATTCACCTGAAATCTTTGCATTGCCCAGATTGTTTGGCTGCAGTTTCATATTTGTAGGGTCAAATGGGAATTGTGTGAAAAGGCAATGGATTCCTGTTCCAGTGGGAGAGATTTAAGAGTTGTCAGCAATGGAAAACCCTCTTTTACAAGAGAGAAGACATTTCTCTTTCAGGAGCTCAGGTGAGAGGGAACCACACTGAGATTTTAAGCATTGTTGTAATTTTTTACAGTAAATTATGTATTGAAACCAGGCCTAGAATGGCTCCTGCATAGCATGCAGACTCACAGCTATTAGCTCTCAGGAGGAGTTGAGTAACATGCAGTGTTTCCATGTTTCTCGAGCATGGCTTCATTGGGAAGACAGGACTGAATTGTGAGGGCAGAGACATTTGCCTAGCTCAGCAGGGTTCCAACCTGCTCAGTCGGGAACAGGCTGTTGTCACCTCCCTACACGCCAACTCTATAGTCTGTTCTTGTCCTTTTTGCACATTCTAGGAATCCCCTCTCAAAGGAGTGATTGACTCCATCAGTAGCACAGGCTTTCAGTGTACCTGCAAATGAAAAAAATAGGGATGTGCAGCATGCGGTATGTGCATAATACAGTGAGCTTTCCATATCGGCAGTCCTTGCTGGACTTCAGCTTCTGTAGTTCTGCGATTTCAGTTCTTTTTAGAAAACCTTCCTTTTTAGACCTCAGTTCAGCAATGTATTCCAGCACATGCCAAACTTTAAGCACCTGAGCAGTCCCATTGATTTATTTGCCATAGTACCGCACAGTGTGCATGGAGTGTAAGGGTATGTCTATACTTACGCGCTGGTTCGGCGGCAGGCAATCGAACTTCTGGGTTCGATTTATCACGTCTTGTCTGGATGCGATAAATCGAACCCAGAAGTGCTCGCCGTCGACTCCGGTAATCCTGCTCGGTGAGAGGAGTACGCGGAGTCGACGGGGGAGCCTGCCTGCCGCGTCTGGACCGCGGTAAGTTCGAACTAAGGTACGTCGACTTCAGCTACGTTATTCATGTAGCTGTAGTTGTGTACCTTAGTTCGAATTGGGGGGTTAGTGTAGACCAGGCCTCAGATATTCATGGTCTAAGCTGCCCATTGCTGTTCCTAGTAGAACCTCAAGTGAGCAGTTTATATGAGCTGTCTGAAGAGCAGCCTTTGGAGAGACTGTTTGGAGACTATCTCTGCCCATTATTTCTAAACTCTCTAGATCCTTTGTTTTTTTTTTTTTACCTTCTCTGGTGTTTGTGTCACTTTCCAATTTGGTATAATCTGTGAATATAATGAACAGGTTGTTGTGATAAAGAAAACACTAGATAAAATCTGACCTATCACACACCTCCCACTCCACCATGCACACACATACACATAGACAATACATTACTTTTTCTCCTTACCTTTTGTTTACAGACCTTGATCTGGTATTCAGTCCATGTGACGCTGCTGATGAAGTTTTCTAGTAAGATGTCGCATTCTGCACTAAAAGCTCCAATTAAGTCAGCTGCTAGTTTATTACCTCTGCCTCCTTCCCTTCAGCCGGTACACTGGGAATTTGATCTTTAGTCTGATATGTGATGTTTATTGCTCTTGATTCCACTTATCCAGCTAACTACAAGTTTTCTCTCTTGATGTTTGTTCTACTATTGTACAGTATTGGCGACTGACATTAGACTCACTGCCAGGACTGCCTTTCCCCCGCTTTTTAAAGACTGGTATCATATTTGTTGTTGTCTGATATAGTCCAAGTTCTGTGTGGCTTTTCAAAGATGACTGACAGCATCTCAGTAATTGCATTGGCTAATTCCCTCATCCTCATGAGAGGCACAGCATCCCAGACAGGCCTCTAAGTGGCATATGTTTGCAATGCATTCATGTTTCCCTCCACTGGATTTCTGTCAATATTGACAAGGGGTGACATTTCCAAAGGCACCTAAATCCCATTTTTAAAAGTGATTTTGGGCCAGATTTTCAAAGGCATTTAGGCACCTAATGATGCAGATAGGTGCCTAGTGGGATTTTCAACAGTGCCTAGGTACCTAAATTCCATGGGAGTTGTGCGCCTTAGGTGCTTTTGACCTTTCAAAATCTGGCCCCTAGTTGTTAACCTTCAAATGTGAAATTCCCCATTGTGCCACAGTCCCTTAGGGCTTAGATGGGACTTAGACAGTGTCTAGGCCTTGCTCTGTCCTTCAGCACAGGGCTAAATCTCACCCCACAAGGATATATGCTCAGTGCAGAAGAAGAGCAGGCAGAAGAGTCAGGCTCAGAGCCACTCCCCACAACCATCACCAACCATCTCCTGAGTCAGCAAGTCCTGACGTGGGTCATGTTTGTTCTCTGGCTGAGCAACGGATCAGACACGCAAGAAAGCAGGCGCCGCTTCAGCCACAAGAAGCAGCAGCTTTTCCTGTTTCTTGCTGTTTAATGGCATCCATTCACAAGTGCACATCATCTTCCCTCAAAGCTCATTTATTGTTGGCACTTCAGCCAGGTTCAGGCTGTAACTGAGTGAAAATGACTGTGGAGGGCTTGTCGGCTGGTCTCGTCTAACTGTCTGTATTTTAGGGCAGATTTTCAAAAGGGCTGAGCACCCAGCAGCTCCCAGCTAAGCACCTCCACAAGTTCTGGGTGCTGAAGTGGGAAGAAGGTGATCATCGTGTTAAATATTCTTTTTGGAGAGAGTGTGTAAATGCTTTAAAACAAATCCTCATAGCTTGGCTTCCTGGAGGGCTTTTCTGGAGATTATTGCAGAGGTTGAGAAAGTGCTAATTTTGCTGAGGATTACGCACATGGAATCTCTATTGATTTCCTTTTTGCTTTTGTAGAAATAACAGAAGTCTGCATTGCAGGCTTTCAGGAGCTGGTGGGTGTGATAAGGCGCTCACCACAAACATGAACTTTAAGGTTTTGCATGCATAAAATATTGATTTATTCAAGAATATCTAAATAACGTTCTTACTAGAGAGCACACTGTGTTTACATAACCTCAAATCCTGGGTAGTAGATTCATTAGCTGGGAAATGATAATATGGGGAGAGGAGGAATGGTAAAATAGTTGATGATGTGTTTGTAGGTGTATGCAGTTCTATGTAAATTTAGGGTGAAATCCTAAAAATACTTACTATCTGGTGTGGCACTTTACTACTGGAGCCAACTGGGCCAGATTCTGATCTCCTTTTTTCCGGCATCAGTCCAAAGTCCACTGAAGTCAGTGGAGTTTCTCCAGGCTTATACCATTTGGGGAGGAGAATTTGAACCCATGGGACTATTCACTGGGTAGGAACACTGTGCCTGCTCAGAAAGGTTTGCAGGCCTGGAACCCTGGGTAAAACAGCGTCTCTGCCCTGAGAAACTAGCAAGTGTTAGGTTGAGCTACAGCCTCTGTCTCTCATCTTGCACTGTTCGTAGGATTGAATTACTCGTGGTTCTGTCATCCTGACTCCTTTAAAGGAAGAAATTAAAACCTACTGCTTAGTCAAACTCCTGGGACACCAGCTTTGCCAAACTGAGCCAGACGGTTGGTCCATCTGTTCTCACAGCCAGCTCAAGGGAGTAGCTCACACGTGATGCATTGGCAAGGTGTGAAAATGTGTACAGTGCCCAGCCCCAGCCCAATGCCATTCCTGGGGTGAGCAGATTCCTTCCTCTCTTCCCCTTCCTTCTCTGACTCTCACCTGCCTTGCGCAGTCACTTACACCTATGTAAAGTGAGGGCAAAGTACTACTGGCAGCATTTTTGGACCCACTGTGCCTTCCTTTCCCTGGGTGTGGGAGGTACAAGGCAGTAGAGAACCACACCCCCAGGTCGGGAAACAAAGAAATTCAGAGAAAATGTTGAACGTTCAAAGTTGTTCCATCCCTGCATTTGTCACCATTGGAGAATCAGCTTTTTCTAGTGGGTAACCACCCCACAAGCAATGAGGTGGCAGTTTCTGAATGGGTGTGTCCTGGGGTTCAGGGTGCAATCCAGGCCCAGGAGGGGTTGTCACCCTGGGTGCCATACAATGCTTTGCTGCTGCAGTTCCCAGCCTAGGACGCTCCCAGCCAGCCTACCAGCATGCAGGTCACACCCTGAGTGACTGTGCACTGACTAGACAATCCTGGTTCCTCAGCTCTGACCCCAGCAGCCTGTCTATAGCCCCACTCTGGTTTCCACCAGCCTTGGTTACAACCAGCAAGGGGACCCCAACACACACCCAGGCCCATTTTCCCCCAAAAACCATGTGCTCTGCAATGTCCAGTCCTCTCCTGGACAGGTCAGAGAAATATTGGGGTTTGTTTGTCCCTCTGAAGACACAAAAACAGTATATTAACTTCACTGGGATAAATACACCCTTTTGTGCAAACACAGCACGGAGTTGGGGTAAAGTGTAAAAGAAATAAAGTTAGAAAGGGTTACAGGCAAATCAACATGGAAATACACAGCTAAAAGTCTAAAACTGAATCTAGCAACGTACAGGCTTTGTTCAAGATGTTTTTTCTCATGAATAATCAGTTCCCAGAGACTTCAACCCCCCTTTGGTTGAAGGACCCATCTTTCTTAGCTTGCAAGAGCTCTGTTCCATTGTGTGTGTCCAACTGTGCCAAAGATGGTTTCTGACTTTGCTTATACCTTCCAGAGTTCAGTGACTTTGTTTCAGGAGGCAGGATGACCTCATGCTGTTCTCTTCCTGTGGACTTCCCATCCCCTGCTGACTTCTATGTAAATAGGGCTTCCATTGTTTTTGGTCACACCTTATTTAATCTCATAGGAGACGGGTAGATATCTGCCTTCTCTCCTGTCTGGGGGGTACCTCTGTCTGTGGCTAAACAGGGAGACTTTAAATCATAATATCAAGTATACACATTTCCTCACATAGTTTTAATATATACATCTCACAAGGAATTAATCACAAGTGTGTCATTAGCTTTCAGATAAGACCTCACTCTATACACTTCTATCATACAGTAATATCAGTTAATTCAGTTGCTTATAGACCAGTAAACCTTTGCAATGGATTCTCTGAAAAGCAAAAGCCAGACCAGGCTTCTCTCTCCTGCTGGGTGTAGAGGCCAGGCTGGCTCATCCCCCACTTGTCAGCTTGTTATTTGTGTTTACCTCATATGTAAACGTACATTCATTGTCTCTGCCTCATGACCAGCCTGCTGATTAGAGAAGCAAACACATTCCTTTGTCTAGAGAAGACCTGTTTAGCAGCTCTCCCCCTCCTCCCCCGTGCCTGGTTTGAACACACTTTAGTCATAATTCTAGAGCATACCCATAACTCTTCATACCCATCGTGTACATATATCACAGTAGAATATTAATGATCAGTGAGTTGTTAGTTTTCAAATGATGCCTCGGGAGGCATATTTTGTACAAAGATTGTTACAATAGTGTGTACAGTGTGAATACAGGGATGCTTGGATCACAGTGCAATTGTGGTATCTGTGCTCACATCAACGATGACCATGATGGTATCAGATGTTCATGTTGGGTTTGGGGGGATCTCCCTTCTCCTACACTAGGCTGAGCGGTATTGGGTGAAGGGCTCCAAAGCAAGAGAGTGAGGTGCCATTTACCATCTAGGTCTCCCAAGCAGTTCCCGCTGCACATGATGTAATGATACAGATCCTGCTGACAGCATGAAGAGCAGTGGCAGGTGGCTAGGAGTGAGGGATTCATTAGTTATCCAGCCACAAAAAGGGAAGAGTCACAAAGAGCTCAGTAAGGTCAGGGGAGGGTCATGTGCCCCTCGACCCCTCCTGTTTCCCCCCCACACACACACATAGTGGCCACATAATGGGACAAACACAGACGAGCCCATTGTACAATCCCGTGCTGTGGGTGGGTGAGGAGAGGGGTTGGGTGAGATGGGCCTTTGTGGCCCTTTTTCATCTCTCACTTGCTTTTCTTCACTTCTCTTTGCTTGTGGCCATTACTCAGCAGGTCCCTGGGAAGGAGGGATGGCAGGGGCTGAGGAGGACAGACTGGGAGAGCTGTGGCCCCCATCCAGCCAAACCCGTCTGCAGGCGCTGACCTTTACACATGTATGTCATGCCAGCTGATTTCAACAGGCTGCTGAGAGGCTTGAAGTGAAGCATGTGCTTGCGTGCTCTGCTGGCTGAGCCCTTAAGGAGTAACAGCCTCTTACGGACGATGCTCCTGGGGTCTCGTCTTCTCTCAGTGCCTGGCGTCTGCTTGCATGGGAGCAGGGGGACTCATGAGCTGATGGCACTGCAGACGCCCTGGGTGCCATTTGGGGAGAGGACAGAGAGGTATTGGTGGAAGCCATGTGACATACACATGCTACTGCATGTCACCCATTGCCTTCCCCAGGGCGGCACAGATACCAGTGGGAGCAGAGTTGGGTGTGTCAGTACAATAAAAAGAACAGGAGTACTTGTGGCACCTTAGAGACTAACAAATTTATTAGAGCATAAGCTTTCGTGGGCTACATGCATCCGAAGAAGTGGGTTGTAGCCCACGAAAGCTTATGCTCAAATAAATTTGTTAGTCTCTAAGGTGCCACAAGTACTCCTGTTCTTTTTGCGGATACAGACTAACATGGCTGCTACTCTGAAACCTGTCAGTACAATAAGGTTCCAGGAGTGTCCCTCTGTCTGGGGTCACTCTGAACCTAGAATGCCTGTGGAGTCAGCATCAGTGTGAAGCAATAGATTCAGCTACAAGCAGGCGGAGAGCTCTTTTTGTTCAGAATAGCACCCAGTTCAATCCTCTCTGGATTTCACGGTCTGTTACTGTGCATTTGTTAAGTTCTCAGCCATTTGGGGCCTTTTTACACATGTGGTTTTATGAATTACACATGTGCACCAGCAGGAGCTTTCAGCTGCTACTTTAGTGATAACTTCCCCAGCAGAGCCCAAGGCAGCAGGGCCACCACCTAGCTCCTGGTGTTGTCCCTTTCAGGGTTCATTGAGAGTAAAGAACAAAGGCCACAAATATTGCTTCCCGCTGTGTGAATTCATCCATCCAGATGGCACTGGGTCCGTAGTCAGTGCCTGTTATTGATTTATTTATATTTATACAGAATAACAACAAGCGCCCTGCGTTCGCTGCAGGTGCCCTTGACATCTTCTAAAATACCATCGGCCAGTTCAGCTGCCTCTCAAACAGGCCCCCTGCCTCAACCACCCACCTCCCTCACGACTCGCCTCCCACCTCAGCAGCTAGGGTGGCTTGCCAGAGCGCCAGCTGGGCTATTTGTGACCGAAGAGGGCCCCTCATGGAGAAATGCCTAGTTACCTAGGTCAGACTAACATATCATGTTTCCCCCCTTTCTTAAACATAGGTATGATATTAGCTATTCTCCAGTCATATGGTGCTACCCCCAAATAGATAGATTTATTAAAAATCCTTGCTACCAGACTAGCAATCTCATGTACCAACTGCTTCCGTATTCTGCGATGGAAATTAGCCAGTCCCCCCTATTTGAATGCATTAAGCTCTTTAAAGTTCTTCTTCCAACTCAGATGTGGTAATTTCCATTTCTAGACATTCATTTCCATCAGCCGTCCTGCCTTCATGCACATGTTCCATATTATCATCCTTACTGAAAACCAAGGCAGACTATTCATTTAGTTTTGGACAATACCTGAATTATCTTTATTCTCCTTCCCATCCACACCACACAACAGCCCAACCTCAGCCTTCCATTGCCTGTTTATAGTTATATAACTAAAAATCTCTTATTTATTTTAATTTCCTTGGCAAGAGCTAAATCAACATAACTTAACCAATTCTCACTCTATATTCCAACATTTTCTAACCTCCATGATGTAGCTTTCTTTGCTGACCATGCACTTCTTTCATTCCTTGTATGCTCTCTGCTTACTCCTAATAACCTTTTTGAAGTGGTTTTTCATCCAGCTGGGTCTGGAACCTTTCTCCACAGGTTTTTTCCCTTGCTTGGGATGCACATCTCAGATAGTTTTTGTCTAGTTGATTTGAATGTTAAGAAGGGTGTTCCTGGAACTGAGTATAGTTTCAAGGAGACTTTCCCAATAGGTGTAGCAGAAAAAGAGCCAATGGGAGTGATTATTCTCAGCTGTTAGGGGGAATCAGCAGCCCCATGTTTACTGCTGGAATTGCATGTTGCTTTCAGGACTAATAAACAATTCTGATAACTAACAGTACATGTATGATGCAATTGTAGTGTTAAGCCCCACAGAACTGCCCATCAAAATTATTTCTGTAGCAATCAGACAAGAGATTGCCAAGTTCTGTGAAGACAGAGGCACTTTGGGGGATTAATAACAGCATCTCCTTCCACGTCTACATGTGGATTTTTCTTTAAACTGAGCCTCAATGTTAGCAATTTCTAATTTAAATAAAGAGATAGGAGCCATTTCCTGACATTCCGTGGATTCAGATGCATTTCAAGTACAATAAGTTAATAAAAGGCACAAATATACTGATGGAGGTTCAAGAGATACATTCCTGGTCTCGTTCTTTGCAGATAGGAACTTTGTCACGAATCCAAGAGGTACATGTATCCATTGTCTCTGTTATTTTGGAAACCCTACAGATCTTTTCCCCGATGAAATGGCCAGCCATTCTTTGCTCCATTGCATGTGACCCAGGAGATCATGGAACTTGGCCCAGAAATGTATTATACCTACAGCTGCAGGTAGATATTATCTTGAAGCCAATGGTGCTCCACCCACCTACACCCACTGAGAACCTGTCCCCTCGATCTATAACAAACTTCCCAATGTGTGTTTGCTTTCCACATAGGAGAACTGAGTTGCTGACGTGGACCAGCGCTATGGGAAAATCATAGGTATGATATTAGCTATTCTGATGATTTTGATCATTCCTCACGCTTGCCACAAACTCAGACTCAAAATCATTTTAGTTACTCCATGTTTTCCCAAAGCACATTTTTGCTTCAAGAGATGAAAGTGAGTCTAAGTATAAAATATTCATCATCTGCTTTAGGGAAGGACGTGAAATGAAGTTACATCTTCACATTAGAGTTTACTTTTGAAATAAAATCCATTTATTGGAGCAAATGACATAATGGGTATTATATACAAATTAAACCCAGAGAAAACCCAGAGACTGTAGATAATGTACACACTGCCCTTTTAACCTGTTATTAAGGCCCAGCTTGTTCAATCCATGCTCATATTTTTGAGCACTTCTTTCCATTGATGTCAATAGGACAATTTCTGTAGTCAGTATTCACCAACATGTATAAGAGTGAAAGATGGGCTTTGGGCTGGCTCTGTTTTACTTGGGACCTAGTCTATATTCTGACACAACAATGGAGTTCTGAAGCCCTATGAAGATAACAGTATTCTGAAGGCAAATCTTAGAAAAGGAAGGCGGGATAGAACTGTATCACATAAACCTTTCTCACCTTTTCAGGTTCTATGTTGTTACTCTATCTATAGATAGATCAAGAAGAAAAAAGAGACAGCAACAGATTCCTTGGCTTTATTAGCTGAGGGTGGCACAAATCCACCAATAAATGGAATTTTTTTAAAGTAAACTCTACAGATGGTTACATAATGTTACTGACATTTAAGGAGATTTGGTGTTTGCTGTTCTCTAATAATGTTAGGGAACCCATTCTCACATTTAATATCCTCTAACAGACGGCATAAACTGATTTACTTTTCTAATGAATGCTATTAGCAAACATCAACACATCAGCATTTTCTCCCAAGTCAATCAATACATTGGAGGAGGAAGCTTTCCAGATAATTGATGGCATTCCATAAAAGCCATTATGCAGAAGAGGACAGAGTGCAGACACACTGGGACAGACTAAAAGTATTTATTCTGGACACATTTCTAGGGAGTACTGGGCAATGTATCCAAAAGGGACTCCTCAGCTTGTACCTGCCAGATGTTTCCCTACTAAACCTTGTTTCCCTGTCATTTCATCTCCAATTTGATACCATCTGTTTGAAAGTACAGGAGAACCCCCTTAACCTGCACATCCTGTAACTCACCAGCAGGACCAGCTGTCACTCCTCATTTCTCCACAAAGATTTAACAGCAGATATACGCATGACACACCAATCTTTATGCACATCTATCCCCTTCAGCCAGTGTTCTGTGGCTTTTATTCACTGTATGGTGTATAATTCTGTTGGGAGCATGTTCAGTAGCTTTACTCATGGAGGATGTTAGAGGAGCCATTATCTTTGTGTGCTGGAGAACTAAACAAATCACCCTTCTAGCAGTAGTCGGACAGCTGCTATCAACAGCTGCTAGACGCTATGCACTGGGGAATAACAAACCAGGAGAGCAAGAGGAGGATGTTGGCAAAGGACTGGGGTACAGAAAGAGAGTGGCCAAAGGGGAAGGGAGAGTGGGAAAGGCTTGGAACCGGGGCTGAGTGATAATGGGAGGATGGGGAAGGCAGAGAAGAACAGGGAACACTGGTCCATGTCTGCTGTAGCTGCTCAGAGCAAATTCACTGTCTCAGGACTAAACCACATGGCAGATGAAGGCACTCAGCTCTCACGTGATCAAGCGCTTAAGGATGGGTTTCCATTCTACAGTGTGAAGCTGGGGCATTAGACAGAGTTGTGTGATCTCGCTGCCCAGGATAGGAGCAAAAGTGGCCTCTGAGTCTGCTCTATTATTTATCCTTCGTATTGTGGTAGTGCTAGAGGCCTCACGCAGGCCGGGGCACCATTGTGCTAGGTGCTGTACATTTCAAGGCCAGAAGGGACCACTATGATCACCTAATCTGACCTCCTGTCTAGCACAGGCCAGAGAATTCCACCCAGAGATTCCTGCATCCAGCTCATAACATAAGAACATAAGAACGGCCTTACTGGGTCAGACCAATGGTCCATCTAGCCCAGTGTCCTGTCTTCCAACAGTGGCCAATGCCAGGTGCCCCAGAGGGAATGAACAGAACAGGTAATCATCAAGTGATCCATCCCCTGTCACCCATTCCTAGCTTCTAGCAAACAGAGGCTAGGGACACCATCCCTGTGCATCCTGGCTAATAGGCATTGATGGGGCTATCCTCCAGGAACTTATCTAGCTCTTTTTTGAACCCTGTTATAGTCTTGGCCTTCACAACAACCTGTGGCCAAGAGTTCCCCAGGTTGGCTGTGTGTTGTGTGAAGAAATACTTCCTTTTGTTTGTTTTAAACCTGCTGCCTATTAATTTCATTTGGTGACCCCTAGCTCTTGTGTTATGAGAATGGGTAAATAACACTTCCTTATTTACTTTCTCCACACCAGTCAGGATTTTTAGACCTCTACCATATCCCCCCTTACTCATCTCTTTTCCAAGCTGAAAAGTCAGTCTTATTAAACTCTCCTCATATGAAAGCTGTTCCATACCCCTGATCATTTTTGTTGCCCTTTTCTGAACCTTTTACAATTCCAATATATCTTTTTTGAGAGGGGCAACCACATCTTCATGCAGTATTCAAGATGTGGGTATACCATGGATTTATATAGAGACAATATGATATTTTCTGTTTTATTATCTATCTCTTAATGATTCCCAAAATTATGTTAGCTTTTTTGACTGCCGCTGCACATTGAGTAGATGTTTTCAGAAAACTATCCACAATGACTCCAAGATCTCTTTCTTGACTGGTGACAGCTAATTTATACCCCATCATTTTATATGTATAGTTGGGATTATGTTTTCTAATCTGCATTACTTCGCATTTATTGACATTGAATTTCATCTGCCATTTTGTTGCCCAGTCACCCAGTATTGTGAGATCCCTTTGTAGCTCTTTGCAGTCTGCTTTGGACTTAACTGTCTTGAGTACTTTTGTGTCATCTGCAAATTTCACCACATCAATGTTAACCCCTTTTTCCAGATCATTTAGAATATGTTGAAAAGACTGGGCTCAGTACAGACCCCTGGGGGACACCACTGTTTACCTCCCTTCATTCTGAAAACTGACCATTTATTCCTACTCTTTGTTTCTGATCTTTTAACCAGGTACTGATCCATGAGAGGACCTTCCCTCTTATCCCATGACAGCTTACTTTGCTTATGTTTGCTTATGGTTGAGCTAGAGTGTATTTTTTTAGAAAGTAAAACAATTTTGGTTTTAAGTCTTCAAATGATGGCAACTCCACCATGCCCCTAGGCACATTGTTCTGTTGGTTAATTACCCTCACTCTTAAAAAAACATTGCATCTTAACTGAGAGCTAGTAAGTAGAGAGTAAGTCTGCTTGCTTTAATTTTCACTTCCATCATCCCAGACCCAGGGTGCGGGATAGCTCTCGAGTCCAGAACAAGGGGGTGAGTGTAGCGATTCAGAGCGACTTGCCTCGCGAGGACTGGCTATGTAGCATATTAAGGGAAGCATATCGTTCTAATGAGCCTGAGCATGGAGATATGCCTTTGGGCCTCAGTAATAATAAAGTAATTTTACAAAGTGCTATTTCCTCACTCTTGAGCTGTTACAATTAGAGAGGGGCTAGAGCTGTGAATTTCAGATGCAGATTCCATTTTCCCCCACGGCTGCAGCAGTGGCGCCAGTTCAGATGTTTCTTCAGGCTGGGCAAATTCCTGTCATGGTGTACTTGTCCCCCCAGGCAGGGGCCCATTCCAGTCCCTGGTTGTATTCCTTCCACCTCCCCCTCCCCCAGGAACCCTAGGTCTCTCTCAGCTGGGGATTCTTTTACCGACACAATGCATGAGCCAGTTCCTCATGGAGTCGAGTCCTCAGAGGACTCCCTTGTGCCCCACATAGAGGAACAGACTCCCCAGGCACAGCACCGTTTGGCCCAGTCACACTTCTGTCTGAGTCAAATTTCAGTGGGGTTGCAACCAGGTAGCTGGACCAACGCTCTGCACTGCTCCAGCAGCAGCCATACTGATTTAGTACAAAACCACTGCTTAAAACCAGTTGAGCCATTCCCCCTTCTACCTCCCTCCCCAGCTTCTGGGTCTATGGAACTTTGAGCAAGTGCCAAAAACTTGTCCTTCCAACCCCCCCAGTTAGTGCCACTGAGCTGCAGGTGTCCAGAGGTGGGGCTCTGATCTGGCTGGCTGTGAAGTGCTGAATCAGAACTTTCCCAAAGGTGGAGGGAGTTTGGATGCAGCGGTTCAGTTCAGCCCCATCTCTAGCTACATGATGCTGATCCGGGACGGGCTGGGGTCCGTTCCAAGAAGGATCGAGTTGAGAAATGAGTGACTCCGCTTTCGGATTTCTTTACAGTGGTGCTAAGTGACAACGACAAGATCAGCTGATAAAGCTGGTGATTGCAAGGCCAGACAGAACCTGCATGTGGATACCTTTAGTGTGATGAGGAGCAAACCTGCCCTGTTATGGCTGGTCCTCTCCCCAGCCAGGACTCTGGCTGTGCCTGGCTGTTTATTGTCACTTTCAGGTTTCCTGCACATGGTTGGTTTGTTCCATGCAAAGGGTTCCGGAATCTGAGAGGAAACGTTTCCTTCTTCATGGAAAACTTTGTATCCCACTAATTCTGGTAATAACCCAACAGCTGGGAATATTTGGAGCGACTAAGAAATCCTTTTATGATGGAAATGTTGCCTCTGTCAACAGAGTGACAGTTCGATGCTTCCAGAAATGACTGCTGACCAAGTGGCATGTGTCAGTCGTCTTCAAATCAAAGGTGTTTGGTGCCGCTCTGTCCTAGCCAGTTTCCCTGTGGTTCTCATTACAGGATCTCATACAAAGGTCACATTTAACATCTAAAAATAAATCCATAGCCCCCAAAAGGTTCTATCCTCAGCAAACAGCTTGAGAAAATATAGGCTACTACTGTATTAGAAGTACAGATCCGGGGCACGGCTCTGACCTACTTAGGGGATATTTTAGGGCTTCCCAAAAGATTTCATGTCCTCCAAATATCAGTCTGTGTTCAGTTCATGCATCAGCATAAGTCTGCTTACTTTAGAGGAGATTGTTATTTAGATGTAGGTTTTATCAAAGTTTAACCAGCTTAAAATTTGTCATGAGGGACTCACAAAAAGTTGGAATGAACTTCACTCTAGTGAATAGCAGAAAGAGGGGGATGTAACACTTTGCATTTTGTCCTAAATAACATGGCCCTGCTTCTGCTCTCTGCTCCACCAGAGTAAATCAGGAGAAACTTTCCCAAAGCCAGTGGAGTTACTACACCGGTGTGAGAGCAGAATCTAAATACAATGTAAGTGATGTAAGATCGGAGGGCTTCTCTGCATTTAGGCAAGGGACATGCCTGAAGAAGCAATCTGATTGGCCGGCAGAGGTTCTAGCCCATAGTATGATGCATTGGCATTCACAGGCCCTGCTTAGCCTTTACCCTTCATTCGAACAGGCAGCCTGGCATGTTCTACCAGGAATGAATTAGGGAAGGGCAGCTTGCTGCTTGAGATAAACGTGTTATGGCAAATTCAAACTTGGTGTAAATGGTGCGACTTTCATCCCCTTTTTGCTGATGGAGCCACTTGCCCTTCAGCCACATATTTAGGTACTTCACTATTGATCCCGGTGCCGTGTGCACCCAAGTGTGTAAATGTTGGTCCAGTTATTAAAGCTTTCTCTGCTGTGCTTTAGCAGTCAGATGACAGATTATTTGTAACCAAATCCCACTCTGTGCCTCAGTTTCCATTTCTTTAAATGGGGATAATAATCCTTCACGCCATGCAGGGGAGTCATGCTGATTCATTAATGATTTTTTCCAACGTGCTTTCAGATTCTTGGATAAAAGCTGTGGTAGCAAAGGGCCAAATTACTCTTAGGTAGAATGAGGGGAAGGATGGTCCAGTGACCTGGGCTGGATTTCCAATTAGGCACAGTAGGCACGTGCCTAGGGGAGCCGGCGTTCTAGGGGCACCTTACCTCTCTAAAACTGTGCAACATGAGAGTCAGCTGTAGGCAGGGAGGGTGCTGAAGATGCTGTGCCTAGGGCTCATAAGGTGTAAATCCGGTCCTGAGTGTAGACAGACCCTGACTTTATTAAGACTCCAGGGTCTTAGTAAAAAATGTAACTGAGAGGCACTTCTCCTTCTTAGTGTATGCACAATGTGCCTCAGGTGACCGGGATTCACCACTGAATTTGGCCGCTGGTTGGATCATTAGCTTCCCCGGCCTGGGCTGGTACTGATGGGGAGCGTGACGTGAACGTTGATTCATGCTCCCCTGAAAGGAACTGAAACTGCACGAGCAGGTGAGGTCCTGCAGCACTCCGCCCACCCAGTCTCTCCTGGCAGGATCACCTAGGGCTGCCAACTTTCTACTTGGACAAAATCCTTGCCCTCCCCCTGCCCCGCTCTCCCTGGAGGCCCCACCGCTGTCCCACCCTTTCTCTGAGGCCCCGCCCCTGTTCACTCTATCCCCCCTCCCTCTGTCACTCACTCTCCCCACCCTCACTTACTCACTCATTTGGGCTGGGGTGCAGGAGGGGGTGCAGGCTCCAGGGTGGGGCCAGAAATGAGGAGTTCCTCTGCCCTTTTGCTGATCGGACCTGGAGGCCACAATGCTGTTTGTATTTGCCTCACAAAGTGATCAATTCAAGGGCACCCCACTCCATGTTCTCCCTGCTAACCCCACCTTTTCCTTGTCAGTGGGCAAAGCCATTTTCTACTCAAGTGTTTAAGAGCAGAACACACAATGGAGAGTCAAAAAACTAAACTGAAAACTCAATGTGTGATGCGACCATGCCCTTTTAGGAGACAGTAAGCTTGAGCTGAAATCCTTATTGGAAGAGAGCAATATTTCCAGCGCAGCGCTCCAAATGTGAATACAATCAGACAGCAGTTTAAAGCATGACAGAAAAGTCACTGGTGTGCAGATTGCTTCAAAGTTAGTTTAATAGCAGGCTCCCTTAAACAGTTTGTTGGTCTGAAGAGAAGTACAGCACAGCAGTGATATCACAAGGCATCCTAATCAGCTAGTGACATTGCTAAGCAAGACCGTTAAAACCAGCTTTGTGCGTTTGAATATAATCACATCTTCAGCTAGAATAATACTTTAATAAGCCCTTAGCTGGAATTGATTTTTTTTTTCATATACCAGAAATTAGAATCAAAGCAAAGTTGGCTGGAAATTATTTAGCAGTTACTAGAACTAAGACGAATCCTGTATTGTTAATCAGAGTGGATTATCCCTCTTTTAATATTCAAGAGCTATAGGACATTTTATCCATTTTATTAACCAAGCACAATTCAAAATCAATCGAGCTAGATTGGTTGTCATCTGGACTGACTGTTTTTCACTGTCTGATTGTCCTTGGCCCTCTTGTATATCTAGACAGCCCTTTTTTGTAAAAATCGCCTTCCAGTGCTTTCAATTTCTATAACAGCATGGTGCAACTATGTGCCATTAACACTGAACAAAGGAAATAGAGGGGAGCTGACTGGCAAATAACTCCCCAGCAGGGTTTCACAATGAGCTCTCAGGATGCCCTCCCAAGGTGCAGGTTCGTTCACTCCCTGGGATTCCTGCTGGTTAGGTCAGAGAGCCACTCCCTCAATAGTAGTTCCCTAAACAGTAGCATTTATTCCTGGTTGGAGAGTGGCTTTTGGAAAGCAGGGCCTCTGTGAATGGCCAGTGCAGACCATGGAGGCTCCCCTGCAGCCATCTATCTGTCCATTTATGTTTTATCCATGGCATAAGATCCAAGCACTGCGATATTGTCCAGACACTCTGCAGCCTGCTCACTGCACTCTGCCAGGCTGGGCCACCTGTCGGATCAGAGGACAGAGAGATGGAAGAATCTTCCTGGACTCTGTTCAGCCTATCTCCAGTCAGTGCAGGATTGTTCCTGCAGTCTGTTCTCCAGCCCCCTGTCCAGTCTAGTTCTAACTATTCCAAGTGATGGGGCTTCTTCCCTGTCCCTCGGGAATCCATTCCACAGCCCAGTACATCACACCAGCAGGACCTGCAGCATTCAGCCCAATGGCTCCTTTTTTCATTTCCACCCTAGATTCCTAGTGACATCCCCTTCAGCCTCCCTTAATAATTCTGATGTTTTTCTTTAACTGTCCTGGGTGTGTGTTGATGTAGCTGGCCCCACAACCTTTCCAATAAAGCGTTGCTCCAGCCCCCTGATTTTCTTCAATCACCAATTTCTAATTTGTAGCCCCCTGTCTGGTTGCAAGCGGTGCAATTACCCAGGTGTGGGCTTTCCAAGGGCAGGCTCACCCTTTCATTCATGCTACCCAGCTCCATCCGCAACATGGCCAGAACTATTTTGTTCTTTCCTGTCTGGCTCCATGACTATTGCCTTAAAATCTCCATTTCCTCTCTAGCCCACGATCGCCTGTTTCCACAAGTGGTAGTGCGTATTTTAAAGGCTTTGTATCACTGTCAGGCAGTGAAATGTGGACCTCTCCAAAGCTGACTCTGAGCATTTGCCTCATCAATGCCATAAAACACTTGACTTCTTTCCTGGGTTGGTAGTATTGGCGCATTCTACCTGAGAAGAGGGTTTGTTGTGGATTCACATGTCTGGTCTGTGCCACATCGTTCTGCACACAATACTGGATGCAGCAATAATAATTTAACCCTTCAAGCTGTTTGACGTTGTGCCCTATCATGGGGTTTGTCTGATTGATGCTCCTTGATGGTAAATGTTTCCTGGTGGTAAATGGGTGTGAGTGGGGCAAACGGCATCTGTAATGATGCCACCTACATGCAGGCACTGTGCGCTGTCACCGTGGCCTTTTCTGTTAAGAGTCACGTGGGACAGCTGGCACTGGTGAGACTGTAATTGTAATCAGCTAGAAATGATAAAGCTCCCTTCCTGCTGTCACACCAGTCTGGTAATTCATCTCCATTAGCAATTAGCGCTGAGGAGATTTCAGACCTGCAAAGCCAATGTTCACCGTCACTTTAACAACGGGGGATTCCAAAGCATCTAGCAACCTGGCTTCCCCTAGATGGTCTGGGACTCACCCCAGACCCTGTTGGCATGAAAAACAGCCTCACGGGAGGGCTGATGTGCCCAGACTGGCTCTGGCTCTGGGGCCAGACTCCCTGGAATACTCGCACCCACTGACGTTTGGTTTGGGTTCATCTCTGGTGAGTGACTTTTTGTAGTCATATTATTCATTTGACATTCTTGGGAGCCCTGTAACCTTGTGGTTTGTGGTACCATGGGGCCGTGGAAACCAAATAACTGCAAAATGCATCTTTCATCCCCAAGGCACCTTTTGCCAAGGGCTCTCTGACAACCCCCTGGGTCTGAGAAGGACTCTGGTACCATCAAAGCTGTTAATTATGGTTCAGGTGTTATCATTGGTATAGGGATCTCTCATCTCATCATGCCAGTTCTCATGGTAGTCCAGTCATTAATCATAAATAACAATACTTTGCAGGTATATGGTGCTTTTCAGCAGCACATCAATGGCAATACTATGAGGGGGGAAATGAAAAAAAATGATTGAATGTGAGTAAAACTTTTAAAAGCACATAAGTCCCATTTTCAAAAGAGCCAGACTGTTTAAAGGCATTTAGGTGCTTAAAGATGCATTGAGGGGACTAGGCTGAGAGTCTCAAAGGTATGTAGGCACCTAAAATAACTGGGAGTTAGATGCCTAAGTACCTTGGAGGATCTGTACTCTAGGGGGATTTTCAAAAGCACCTAGCTCCTATTGAAAACAATGGTTTTGAAAATCCCACTAGGTGACTCGCTGCATCTGTAGGCACCTACATACCCTTGAAAATCTGGCTCTTAGAAGTAGACTTTAAGTCATTTAGGTGCTTTTGAAAATATTACCCAGCGCCTTTAAACATCATAGAATCATGGAAATGTAGGGCTGGAAGGGACCTTGAGAAGTCATCTTAGACCAGCCCTGACAGGGGTTTTTCTGACCTGTCCTTAAAAACCTCCAGTGATCGGGATTCCACAACCTTCCTCAGTGACCTGTTCCAGAGCTTAACAATACTTATAGGCAGAAAGGGTTTCCTAATATCTAACCTAACTCTCCCTTGGTGCACATGAAGCCCATTACTTCTTGTCCTACACTTAGAGGGCATGGAAAACAATTGATCACCCTCTTTTTTATAACAGTCCTTCACATATTTGAAGACTGGTCTCAGGTCCCCACTCAGGCTCCTTTTCTCAAGACTAAACATGCCCATTTTTTTAAACTTTTCTTCATAGCTCAGGTTTTCTGAACCTTTTATCATTTTTGCTGCTCTCCTCTGGACTTTCCCTGTTTCATCAAATCTGAAATTACAAGCACTAACATGCATTAATCATAATCTTATAGCTAATTCATTATCATCAAGGCTGGATCTTCAGTCTGTGTCTGTCATTGGTGATCTTATCACACCACTGAAGTTTTGGCAACAAGGTGATCACCAACTGTGTAGTAGCATTCCTTAGTAAACCATACTTATTGCATGGTATCATTCCAAGGCAGGGTTGAGGTTGTTTGGATGCTTTAAACTGTGCATTTCCATATCTTAACAGGTTTGGATTTTTTTTAAGTTTAAACCTGCTTGTGGGGTAATGTGTAATGTGTTTCACCGTAATTTATGATGTTGATTTACTCTCAGCTTTATCTCCATCTTCACATAGTTCTTGGTCTGGGAATAATAATGAACATTTTAGAATGTTATGATGTCCACCCTATTAGCCACTTAGCAAGTTACATGGGATAAAATTACTGTCGTTCATTCAGTGTTTCCCCATGATTCAGTTCCTCCAGCACCCTGATCATAGTTGTTTTTGTTCCCTTAATTCCCTCCAGTTTGTCTTTATCCCAAGAATAAATACAGTATTCCAAGGAGTTTCTCACAAGAGCCATTGAAAGGTATCAGCCTGTATGATGATGTCTCTGTATGTGTTGCTAAAAATCATATTTCTCTCTTTCAATTGTCACATTGCAAACTTCACTGCAAACTTCATCAAACACTTAGCAAAAGCCCTGAGCTGTGTAAATAGAGTATGGCTGAAAAATAGAGCAGCTAGAAAAAAAGCGTTTTAGACTTTGTGACAATGCCAGCCTTGCGAGGTGGAGAATTCCACCAAAACAGAGCGACAGGGGCAAATAACCCATATTTAGAACTAGCTGCTGGGGAACATTGACAGTAGAAAGAGAAACCAGAACGTGAGTGCAAAATCCAAGCGGGTGTATAGACCAAATCCAGGGGACGCAGACAGAATGGGATAAAACCTGCCCAGTGAAGGATTTTATGACCTGTTCAATGTGCTGCTCAGCTTAAGCAAAGAAACAGAAGACAAATGTGTTGAGTGCACACAGGCCTAGTTTTATGGCTGCCATAAGGTGTCTTTAAGCATTACCGCTGCTCAGGTTTATCTCATCCTGTTATATCTGGGAGCCCAATAAAGCAAGTCAGCTTCACTATGGCTTCGTGTGTGACCCACGTGGAGACAGGACAGAGTTGGCAGTAGAATTGTTCCCGAGAGTGTCATCACACAGAGTCTCACGCTGGCCTAATGGCAGCACACTGCCTGTCCTATGGAAGGTGGGGGATCACCTTGGACTCCCTGGTGCAGCTGGAGCACTTCGAGGGACAGCGTGCCTAGCTCCTGGGGGAGGAGGGAGAGAGGGAGCACCCCTCCCCTTCTTGTTCTCATGGGACCTTGCATCTCCTGGCCAGCACTCAGTGGTACTGGTGGCTTCCATCAGTGGCTAATTCCATCCCTTGGAGGTTAGGAGAAGCTTGTCATGAAATGACGTTCCCGGGGGATGGGAAGGGAAAGGAAATGTGGAGACCCTGGGGGATCCTCTTTTTCCTCTTACACCTCCTTCATTAGGAACCTAATTAACATCAATTAGCTAAATCAATAATTCTGAGTGAAGGTAATTGAGCCCACCCACGATGTGTGATTTTCTCTCTCTTATAACACATTCTGAGGAGTTATTGTGACAAAGTGGAGGCACTGAAAGGACCAGGACCAGGACGGGAACAGGACCTTCTCTCCAGCATGGAGTTTTCTGCATAGATTTGAATCGGGACTCAGGCAAGAGCAGCCGGGCCAGGCCACAGGAGAGAAACCTCCTGTGACAGTTCTTGGGGGACCTAGGACTGTCCTTGTTACCCTCCCTCCCCCATCATCAGTGAGAGGGAGACGTGCTGGTGCTTAGCTGGGTGTCAGCCCTGACACCACCGGCCTGTCAGCTACCCCAACAATCACCCTTGGGCTCTGCCAGCCCGCCCTTTGCCTGGCAGGTGCCCCCTTCCTGAGCTCCTTGAAGCCTTCCCCCTGCAGCGTTCAGCCCCCTATCCACTGACAGAAATACCAGGTCTGCTGTCCCCAAAGAAACAGTATGTACACCAGCTAGAATGACTCAACCCAGGAGCAGCTACTTGTCAATATCACATCACTGAGTTATATTTTTGGAGAAAACAACAATACGTTTATTATCAATGATTCAGGTTTTTAAGAATGAGTGAGTCAGGATAATGGAAACAGAAGGGTCACATACAAAGCAATATCATAACAGGGTTCCTACAGACTGAACTTAACTTTAACAGGCTAAGTTTCCATCTCAAGAAGTTTATCTCACCCCAACTGTCCTTTGCAGCATTTCCACCCAAGGCTAGTTGGGATCCCATTTTCATGAGTGTAAACATGCTTTCCCTTTACTTCCTAGGTTCAAGGGGTGCTTTTTTGCCTTCCCTTTATATTCCCCAAAGTTCATTGTCTGTCCATGAAGACAGGACAACCCCCTGTGGTTCAGTCTGTGAAGTCTTGTCTACCTGTTGACTCCCCATCCTACACCCTCTCAAATGCAAATCAAATTCTGCTCCGTCTGAGTGACCTGATTGCCCAGTGCATCAGAGAATCTCTGCCATTCTCCTGGATCTCAGTTCCATGTGGGTTAGGGTGGGTAAAGTGGCTCACCGAGTCCATAATTACACCCCATACAAACCAGCAGGAGGCAGAAATTAACACTGGGCTTCCCCTGGCCTGTCCCAGTCAGCCACCTAGAGTTCCGATCTTTCTCTGTGTCCTATGTGCCAATGGAATCGTGCTGGGACGCCGTTTCTCAACAGGTGGCCAGTCATGCTGCAACACTGTAGCCACATGTAATGTCACTGATCTGCACTGTGACACAATGTCAACAGAAAGAGATGCAGCATCCCAGAGGTGGCAATGCCATGTTATTAGCACAGCCAACATTGGCTGTTTTCCCCAAAGATCTACTGTAATTCAAACAGGAATTATTTCGGGGAAGTTTTCTAGCCTGTGTTATTCAGGTCAGACTAATTGATCACTGAGGTCCTTTCTGGCCTTAGACACTATGTCTCTGTGAACCATTTCTCGAGTTATTGCGCACAATATAGGGTTCACTGGGTGAAATTTAATGGCCTGTGATATACAGGGGGTCAGAATAGAGGAGCTAATGATCCTGTATGGTCTTAAATTCTACTAAACTAATTTGGGGACTATCGCCATGTAATTGGTGTTGCAGCAATGCTGTGATACAAATACATGATGCTCCATATAAATGTAGGAGTCTTTAATTATCTCACAGATGAGGTTGAGAGTGAGAACCCTGACCATGCTGGCTCCTTCCCCAGGCCACAGGAACAGGAAGGGAGTATCCTCAGATGCCATTGTGGAGACAGTGATCTCCCTCCCCCGTTCCCCCAGCCCACTGCCCCTCCCTCCCACACTCCCTGCCCTCCCAGTCCATCCTGCTCACACTTTCGGTGACACAGAGCTGTGAGTCTCTCCTTGGCAGGATGCACTTGTACAGTCACCAAGGCCAGGGAATCCTCTGCTTGACTTAACTCAGCAGCACCAAGTCTTCATTAACACTTCGCTCTTATCAGGCTGACATTTGAGAAGCACATTGATTGTCTGATAAGGTGGAGAGGGGAACCAGTTCCACACCAGTGCCTGGCTGGGGTTATCTGGGTGCAATCTGACAGCTGCAGATAGAGCCTGGCTTGACTGCATTTCTTTATTTAACACACTACCCCATACACGTCACACACACACACACACTCAGATCTGTAGAGCCCGGCAAATCTGAGGATATCCACTTTAATCTGCAGACCACGTTTGTGGATCGCAGATGGATGCGGATTCAAATTTTGTATCTGTGCAGGGCTCTACAGATCTGAGCAGGAGTTCACAGAGCCGGCAGTTCTAACAGAACCACAGAGACTGCACCGTCTCCCCCACACCAGCCCCTGGGGTTGGGCAACCGTCAAGGGGGCACTAGAGTCAAAAGGAAGCAGAGAGCAGCGATCCTCAGGCATGAGAGACCCCAAACCTGATGATGATGGGTCTCCCTAAGCCACACACAGCCAGAGCAGTGGCCATGCTGCCATGGCCATTGTGCCCCTGAGCTGGCAGCAGAAGCTAAAGATGATTCAAGCTTGGAGGTGAAGGTGGAGCCTGCTGCCCTTCTCTGCCCCAACTCCTGCTCCCACTCGAGGGGCCATGTGGGATTATGTGGAGGAAGGAACTAGCCAATGGGGCACCAGCTGGCATCACCGCTTTTCCCTTCCACAACCCCATCTTGTTCCCTTCCCCCCATCAGATGGGGCCCCAGGGCTCCATCTTGCCAACTCATCTCCTACTCGGACTGCATGAGTCTGTGTTGCTGTCCTGCGTGTGGGACATCCTGGGACCTTCGTACTAAGTGAAGCTGCAGCACAAGTTATCCTGTGTCACACAGAGCACCTGCTCATGTCTCTTCTGCCCAATGACAGCGACGCCAGGAACGCTGTGCTGTTCCTCTGCCCTTAACGCACGATGCTATACATGTCCTGGGGGGAATTGGACTCTGCCATTCTGCGGCCATTGCTATTGATTTCCGGGGACACGGGCCAGGGTGTCCCCAGTTGCTTAGGGGGTCGAGTGGGTTATTGTCATGGCTAGATACAAGCTGCTGTTCTCTCCAAAGCCAGCTATGTCCCAGCACGGGCTTGGTTTATCAAAAACCGTGTTAAAATTACAAAGCACCACATTAATTTGCAAGGGGTTGCCTGGTCCTACGTGCAGGCAAGGGGGCTCTGTAAAGCAATGTGTGTGGGGGGCATGCGGGGTCACGTGCCCCGCCCCCCCAGATTTCTGCTTGGCCTGCCAGTGGGGAGAAGAGAGGCTCTGTCCTTCTCCCGCTGTGCCTGCCCCTGGGCCCTGGCACACTTGGCCTCTGTCCCTGGCAGCCACTCCTGGGTGGGGAGCGGAATGGGCGAGACCAGCGACTTCTCATGCCGGCCACTCCAGGTCGCTGCTCTGTGCAGTGCGCTGGCTGCCTGAGAGAGATCTTGGCTGGGGTGGCAGAAGCTCACCCCCTCTGCTCCCTGCCTGGGTCTGGCTACCGGGGACAAGGGTCGAGTGAGCCAGAAACATCCTGGGGGGATGAGGGGGCTCCAGCTCTCTCAGCCCCTGTTCCTGGCAGCTGGGCCTGGGTGGGGAGCAGAGGGGGCCAGGTGGGCTGCCACCTAAGCCAGGTTCTCTCTCAGACAACTGCCGTGCTGCACAGAGCAGTGACCGGAGTGGCCAGCTTCAGCTGGCGTGAGAAGTGGCTCCCTCCCGCTCCCCGCCCAGGCCTGGCTGCCAGGGAAAACAGCCAAACGTGCCAGGGGGCAGGTGCAGTGGGAGAAGAATACAGCCCCCTCCCCCAGGTAACTCTGATGAGGCAGGGAGAGCGCGGCGGCCCTGGACTGGGCGCAGGGCGGGGAGGGTCGCTGGTGAGAGGAGACACTTGGGGCAGTCACATGTCCTCCCCTTTAGATGGTGCCCCTCCCACCCCCCGCAGTATGGGAAGGCACAAGTCGTCTATGGAAGCATGCGATCAGAGTCAGTCTGGAGATAGCTAGCCTGAAACAAGGTGGGGTGAGTTGTGCCTCTGCCTCAGCCTGCTTTGTCTCTCTCTGCTTTGGGGTTCTCGTGGGTTAATTCTGAGAAGGGAAGTCCTGTTACATTGCTAGAGTATTTTATGTTTTTAACTAACTTCTCTGTGCGTTTGCTCTCACCAGAACAGGGCTCTGTTACACCAACGTCTGACTAAGGGAACAAACTGCAGGATTGATTTTTTCCCTCTTCAGTAATACTTCTTATTGACCCATTTTAATAAACTGTGATATGTAGACAGAAATCCGCTGTGCCAGGCCTGTGACTCGCTGTAATAGACACCAGGATAAAGGATGTTATTGACCATTAAGCATTGAGCCCAAATTAATAGTTAAATTATCCACTTGAAAGCAGACTAATAGCACTAGACAGTGTCCCAGGGCCCCTCTTTATTTCAGCGGCTTTCCAAGTAAGGATTATATAATAATCTGACAAGATGAATGGCATTCCAACGGCATTTCCAGATGGTAAGAAAATGGGGCTCACCACGGTGGGCTAGTCGAGCTGCTCCATCACTGGCGAACGAGGAGATACTGCATTGCTAACTAAAATAGCACAAAGAGGAAAACGTGATATCGGGGGTGCCACATTTTCCCTGAACAACACTCACTATGGGCTGCCACGTCGCTGTCCACGTCCCTGGCCTTGGTTGGCTCACAGCTTTGGCTGCTGGTACCAGTGGATGAGCCTCAGGTGCTCTGACTGTTGTACTTGGAGATGCCCCACAAAAGCTCAATCTGCTTATCTGATGCTTACCCTTCCCCACCTCACCTCCACCTCCTTCTGACTCAACCCCCTCGGGCTCAGCCTTCCAGCCGCAGCTACATGGGAAGGTTCTCTCGGCATAATCTAAGATGTGAATTTAAACCGCTATAGTTACACTGCTAGAAGCACCCCAGCATGTAGTCCCCTTGGTTTGCTTTAGCTTCTGTCACTTGGGAAGGGGTTAAACTAAACCGAGATGAGACACTCTTCTACCAGAACAAGACTCCCCCCGGGAAGCAGGGGGAGTTATCCCTGTATAACTGTCCCAGTAGCCCTCTATGGATATAGTGGGTAAAATGGTCCTATGTAGACAAGGCCTTACTGTGCCTGGAGTCTATATCTGGAGGGGTTCAGGAGCAAATCCAACATTCCAGGCTTTGTCTACACTAGGGGTGACACACAACCCTCTGCTTCTCCCGAGCCAGCTGTGCTCTCTGCTAGTTCCTCAAAGCTGCTGCAATCTGGAGAAAGAGTTTTCAAAGCTTTTAAAGACATAATGGTCTTCCCCTCCCCCTCATGGCTTTAAAATGAAATATTTTTATCCATTCCTACCCCCAGTGATACAGTGTTTGTAACAAAACATGCAGCTCTCAGACCAGCAGTAGATTGGAGCACTTTGCCATTAAACTGTTTATAATTGTAGCCAGTAATTTGTTTGAAGGAGGATAAATTGGCTCATCAGTGATTTCCACAGTCCCTCTCACATTTTCCTTCCTGTATGTTTTATTTCAAAGTACTTCCAAGCAGAGCTCCCAAACAGACACTCCTCTCTGGTAGGAAACAGGATAGACACCCTTCTGAGGGAGGAAACAGGGCAGGCACTCCTCTCTGGTAGGAAACAAGGCAGACACTCCTCTCTAGTAGGAAACAGGGCAGACACCCTTCTGAAGGAGGAAACAGGGCAGACACTTCTCTCTGGTAGGAAACAGGGCAGACACCCCTCTCAGGGAGGAAACAGGGCAGACACCCATCTGAGGGAGGAAACAGGGCAGACACTTCTCTCTGGTAGGAAACAGGGCAGACACCCCTCTCAGGGAGGAAACTTAGTCCCCCAAACAGAACCGGGCAAAATTTTTTGATCAAATATTTTCTCAATGGGTCAGGGAGTTGTCAAAAATGAAATTTGTCACTGAAAATTTTTGTTTTTGGCAAAATTTTCCTGCGTTTGGGCAGGCATTCGGAACTTTTCATTTGAAACTGTCATGTCGAAAATGTAACCTTGTCAAAACTAAATGTTTCATTTTAATCAAAAATGTTGACCTTTTTTGTTTCAACATTTGTGACTCAAAACTGTTCTGAACTTTTACTTCCATTAACATTTTTGATATTTTGACTTTTTTTTTTCCTGTTTGGAGGTCAAGCCAAATGTCAAAATATTAGAATTTCCTATGGATGGAGATTCCATTTCTCCACTATTTTTACCACCAAAGAATGGGACATTTTTTCTGTATAATGGGTTTTTTTGGGGGGGACAACAATGCACACCCAACTGTACCTCCTCCAAAGATGGGTAAACTGGTTTAGATGGAGTAAGGGTTCACCCAACCTTTTGCCATCTCTCAAAACAAAACCTGAACCTTCTCAGATGACTGTGAAACTTTAGGGTTTTTTTTCGCCCCCCCCCCCCCCCCCCCGTCCCCCTCATATATCTATGCACTTCCTGGCTCCAAAGTCCTTGAACAAAGCTCTTCTCAAAACACGGAGCAACAAAAATCTTTCCAGAAGGGCTGATCCCAGGCAATTGCTCTCCTGATTTCTTGAATAAAAGAAGGATGGAAAGTCTCAGCTAAGTATCCACATTGCGGGGTATTTTTATGAACTGCTGATCATCGGCCCATCAGTAACTCATATTAACACCCCATTGAAATTTACCCTGCTGCTTTCTTCTGCTGCCTTATTTCTTCAGTCTCCATCCCTATGTCTCTCATATAGGTCCTGATTGAAGTCAGTGTCCAAAGACCCATTGACGAAAGGGCTGCAGGATTGGGAAGCTCACAGTGTCATGACTTCATCCTCTTGGATTGGGTTAGAAAGCACAGGCGACTCCGTAAGGAAGCTGCACATCTCCATTGGAACCTCACCCCACTTCTTTTCAGACAGAATAAACACAAAAAAGCCAGAAGCTCAGGGTAGAGCCCAAGAGACATTTGGACATGTGCAGCTCCCATTCAGCAGCACAATATGGATTCTTCAGGCCAGGATGGGAAATGGAAACTGCCTTAATGGCACTGATGGATGATCTCCTGACAGTGGAGAGAGGACACATCTATTCTCATCCTTCTGGTCTTCTCTGCAGCATTCAACACTATTGACCATGAGATTCTGCTGTCTCACCTGAGAGAGGTGGCAGGGGCCAGGGGAGTACACTAAAATGGTTTGATCCTTCCTGGAGGGATGCTCAGTGAGTAGAGAGAGGGAAACTGCATCTCCACTGCTAGACTCCTCACTTGTGGATCAATTCTCTCTCCAATCCTTTTCAACATCTACATGCAGCCACTAGATGAACCAGTCAGACATGGAGTCAAGTGCCAGCAATATGCAGATCACACACAGTTCTAGCTGTCCTTAACCACATCACTGCCCAGAGAGCTTGGACAAGATCATCTTGTGGATAAGGAACACCTGGCCCAAACCCAAGAAAGCTACAGGTGATGCAGGTGGGCAGAGGAAAGCATTTCCAAGAGTTCACGGCCAAAGTGCAGTTATTGTTATTATGTGTTGTTTTGCCTTTGGCTGCAGGTTGGTCATAGTTGGTCAACTCAGTCCATAGTTTAGCTGCACCCTTGGAGTCCTCACCGATGCTGAGCTTTCACATAACAATCTCTCTGAATAATGCTTTCTAATTGGCTAGGAAACTCCATCCCATCCTGGCAGACGATGACATCAATTATTCAGGCCTTTGTCACCTCATGGCTGTCCTACAGCCATGTGATATACCTGGGCAGGAAACCTTCAGCACTTAGAAATTCCAACAAATACAAAATGCTGCAGCTCATCTCCTCCACAACACAGGCTACTGAGAGCAAAACACACTTCTCCTCTGCTCCCTGCACTGGCTGCATATTAGTCCTGCACTTGGGACGGAAGAATCCCATGCACTGCTACAGAATAGGGACCGAGTGGCTAGGCACTAGTTCTGCAGAAAAGGACCTAGGGGTTACAGTGGTCAAGAAGCTGGATATGAGTCAACAGTGTGCCCTTGTTGCCAAGAAGGCTAACGGCATTTTGGGCTGTATAAGTAGGAACATTGCCAGCAAATCGAGGGACGTAATCATTCCCCTCTATTCGGCATTGGTGAGGTCTCATCTGGAGTATTGTGGCAAGTTTTGGGCCCCACACTACAAGAAGGATGTGGAAAAATTGGAAAGAGTCCAGTGGAAGGCAACAAAAATGATTAGGGGGCTGGAGCACATGATTTATGAGGAGAGGCTGTGGGAACTGGGATTATTTAGTCTGCAGAAGAGAAGAATGAGGGGGGGCGGGATTTGATAGCTGCTTTCAACTACCTGAAAGAGGGTTCCAAAGAAGATGGATCTTGACTGTTCTCAGTTGTACCAGATGACAGAACAAGGAGTAATGGTCTCAAGTTGCAGTGCGGGAGGTTTAGGTTGGATATTAGGAAAAACTTTTTCACTAGGAGGGTGGTGAAGCACTGGAATGGGTTACAAGGGAGGGGGTGGAATCTCCTTCCCTTAGAGGTTTTTAAGGTCAGGCTTGACAAAGCCTTGGCTGGGATGATTTAGTTGGGGATTGGTCCTGCTTTGAGCAGGGGATTGGACTAGATGACCTCTTAAGGTCCCTTCCAACCCTGATATTCTATGATTCTATGATTGCAGCAAGTTCAAGGTCTTGGTCCTTATGTTCAAGGCATCCGTGGCTTTGGCCCAGGGTTCCTAAAATAGCCAAAAGTTCTGGACTGAAGACCATGGTCAACAATTTCTAGAGCAATGGAACTCTCGACAATAAAGATAAATCTCGTCTGTGCATCAGACAGAGCTTTCTGATCTAAGGCTGGGATGAATGCTCCCAGGAGCTAGCGACCATCCCAAACCTCCCCAATCCTGCTGGAAAGTTATAACAAGTGGGGTTCCGCAGGGGTCTGTTTTGGGACCAGCTCTGTTCAATATCTTCATCAACGACTTAGATATTGGTATAGAAATTACGCTTATTATGTTTGCAGATGATACCAAACTGGGAGGGATTGCAATTGCTTTGGAGGATAGGGTCATAATTCAAAATGATCTGGACAAATTGGAGAAATGGTCTGAGATAAACAGGATGAAGTTTAATAAAGACAAATGCAAAGTACTCCACTTAGGAAGGAACAATCAGTTTCACACATACAGAATGGGAAGAGACTGTCTAGGAAGGCGTATGGCAGAAAGGGATCTAGGGGTTATAGTGGGCCACAAGCTAAATATGAGTCAACAGTGTGATGCTGTTGCAAAAAAAGCAAACATGATTCTGGGATGCATTAACAGGTGTGTTGTGAGCAAGACATGAGAAGTCATTCTTCCGCTCTACTCTGCGCTGGTTAGGCCTCAACTGGAGTATTGTGTCCAGTTCTGGGCACCGCATTTCAAGAAAGATGTGGAGAAATTGGAGAGGGTCCAGAGAAGAGCAACAAGAATAATTAAAGGTCTAGAGAACATGACCTATGAAGGAAGGCTGAAAGAATTGGGTTTGTTTAGTTTGGAAAAGAGAAGACTGAGAGGGGACATGATAGCAGTTTTCAGGTATCTAAAAGGGTGTCATAAGGAGGAGGGAGAAAACTTGTTCATCTTAGCCTCTAAGGCTACAACAAGAAGCAATGGACTTAAACTGCAGCAAGGGAGGTTTAGGTTGGACATTAGGAAAAAGTTCCTAACTGTCAGCGTGGTTAAACACTGGAATAAATTGCCTAGGGAGGTTGTGGAATCTCCATCTCTGGAGATATTTAAAAGTAGGTTAGATAAATGTCTATCAGGAATGGTCTAGACAGTATTTGGTCCTGCCATGAGGGCAGGGGACTAGACTTGATGACCTCTCGAGGTCCCTTCCAGTCCTAGAATCTCTGAATCTATGAAAACCTTCTACTCCACATGCGAGGGGTGCTTCTCTGGCCTTCCTTCCCGAACATAAATACAGAGCAGCATTGTATATGAGAAAGAAAATCCTACACTGCACACGCTTCTCCCTTTGGGGTGAGGATATGAGAACAAACACGTGGCAGCTGTTTAGTCATGTTGTTAATGCACAGCTGAAAGGTGCTCAGCTGCTATGGAAAGGGGCTATATGAGTACCTAACACAGCATAACAGAGTGGAGCACCAGGCTCATTGTTAAAAAAGAAAGAAAGGAGCACTGTGGAACGTCACCCAGTGTTCAGTGAGCTGCGGGAAAGGGGAGATTCTCTACCCTGCACCATGGTCACAGCCACAGTGAGATTTTACATAAATTCCTGGATAACGTTTAGCACAGAAATGTACAGTTCAGCTCAGCATCTCACACGTTTCACCCAGCTGCACTGGCAAGCGAAATAGTAAGTGGTGAAACAATGGATTTCAATTCACAATTGCAACGTCTACTGAGGGGCTTTTTGTATGTGGAGTTTTTTTTTATTGTTATCTGGAATTTTGCAAAACGGCTTGGGTGAAAAAAAAAGGTTTTACACAAAAGCGTCAAATCTGCACAAAGGCCAAGTGGACGTGTCTGATTGCTGGGGAGCGTGTCCAAACAGTTCCAGCAATATACAGGTTTAGCAAGAAAGAAATAACAAAGTTGGCTCTATGCTTCCTTCTTCTCCCCTTGCCAATGACAGGCAGGCTTGGGAAGGAGC
Source organism: Terrapene triunguis (assembly GCF_002925995.2). Taxonomy (NCBI): domain Eukaryota; kingdom Metazoa; phylum Chordata; order Testudines; family Emydidae; genus Terrapene; species Terrapene triunguis. The sequence continues at coordinate 24,461,354 of NW_020664543.1, forward strand.
TTGCTACTTGATCTGTGCTTAGTGCAGTGGGAGTGCCCTCGGCAGTGAACATCTGGCCTGAGTTCGGTGTGGGATGGTGCAGCTGGTTTGATTCGTGGTGTTAACACACAGCCTGGGCTGAAGGTGACCTGCACACGCAGCCTGTTAAATGTTTCTAGTCCGCAGGGCCTTGTTGCTGTATGAGGCAGCTCAGATAGGTTCATGAGTCAGTGGCTTCAGAGGCAGCCTGCCTTGGAAATTAACTCTTTCTTTCTAGATGTGCTTCCTCTGGGGTAGTGAAGGGGTTTACTTCAATTTCCTGCTATGCTTTTATGAGCCATAGCAAGCAAGGATGGCCCCTTAGCTAGGCTGCAAGCCGCAGACCTGGTCTCTGCTCTGCCGCAGACACCCTGTGGTGATCATGGGCTGCAGGCAGGGCCGGCTCCAGGCACCAGCTGAGCAAGCTGGTGCTTGGGGCGGCAGATTGTTCGAGGCGGCATTCCGCCCAATCGTAGGGCGGCACGGCCGCTTTTTTTTGTTTGTTTGTTCCGCTCCGGCCGCCCTGTAGGGGGCGGCGGCGCGGAGAACCAGAGCGCCCTGCAGGGCAGTCCTCTTCCTTCCCTCCCCGCCGACTGGAGCGGAGCCCTCGCGGCAGGCAGCAGGAGGCGGCGCAGCGGGAGGGGCCGCATGGCAGCGCCCCTGCTGTAGCCCTGGCCGCCCCCTTCTCTCTCTCTCCCGCCCGCTCCCCCCCCCCCCCCCC
>NW_020664543.1:24462192-24463637 GCF_002925995.2 Terrapene triunguis
GCCGGTCCGGCCGCACCGCAGGTTTTTTGTTTTTTGTTTTGTTTTGTTTTTTTTTGCTTGGGGCGGCCAAAAAGCCAGAGCCGGCCCTGGCTGCAGGGGATATCCAGACTGCAGTTATTGGGGGTGCTCAGACCTCGAGCTGACAGACCAGAGCTTGCTTGGCTCCAGGAGCAGCAAAGCTGTGGCAGTGTGGACTGTACACACTGGGTAATTGCTCCTGGGGCTAGTCCATGCTGGTGTGGCTTCACTGCTCTGGGACCTGAGCTGGTGAAAGTAAAGCTAGCTCAGGTGTGTCTACTCAAACTGCCATCGTGCCCTGTGGTTGCAGTCTAGACTCGCCCTCTCCCACTGTGCCTCACTTCCCCATCTGTGCAGTGGGGCTAACATCCTTGCCCTACATCCCAGGGCGGTTGTGAGGGTGAACACTTTAAAGATCCTGAGGTGCTCAGACACAGTGGTGCTGGGAGCTAGCTAAGTACCTTAGACAGATCAATGGACTGAGGTACACTCAGCAAGCTCTGTTGGTTACAAACCTAGAAAATAAAAGCCCCTTTGGAACATATAACATCAGCAAGCAGAAAGTGTTACCTCGTGTCTGCGGAGATGAAGGAAGGAGGGGACAAGCATCAGGGCCCTAGTTGTGCCCTGGGTGATTGCCACTTCCCACCACCCAACACAGATGTAATGAGGTTGAGCAGTGCCCCTATAAGAGAAATTAAAACTACTAATTATTCCTCAAAAAAGGTTTTTAATGATTTTCGACTATAAAGGCAACACAGACAAAATAAGAAAAGCAAGATTAAAGACCAGCACTGAATAAGGATTAATATAAAAGGCAAGTTATACTGAAAACAAGCACAAGTGCATGTAAAGTTATTATTCATTAGCTATTTACTACTATTCTTAACACTATAGAGTACATGTAAAGTTATTATTCATCAGCTACTTACTATTATTCTTAACACTATAGTATTGATACAACTTGAGATCAATTCAGCTTGAGCAACCAGACTTCTTTACTCCATAACCTTACCCTGCGTTCGTCCGAGAATACGTTACCCTTCAGTCGGCCATTTTCCACACTGGCCAGGTACAGACAGTCGAGAAGTGCACGTCCCTTCGGTTCAGGGGGTGTGGGTCAGGTTTCCCTTATGACTGAAACACACACACAGTCTCGTGCCTTCAAACTTTTTATCTTATCTGTCGGCCGTGTTTTAAAACAGACCAACCAATTAGGGTAGGCCAAATCTTTAATGTGGTTAGATTGTATAATTTAGGCTTACTTATCTCCTTGTAGCCAGTTATTTTATAGATTATTTTACCACATAGGAGTCAGCATAGATTGTTATCTGGTTGCAGCGCATTTGACCACAAGTTTTAGCTTGCTTCTACAAAGCTTCCCCTTTTTACCTCTGCAAAGCTTCCCCTTTTTACCTCTGCAAAGC
>NW_020664543.1:24463647-24474903 GCF_002925995.2 Terrapene triunguis
TCCCCTTTTTACCTCTGCAAAGCTTCCCCTTTTTACCTCTGCAAAGCAGAAGTTTGAGGCCTAACATTGACAATACCTTTGTTCATTTCAAGCTTGGCAATACTTTTGTTCAGAGATTAATCACAGTGTCCACAGTTTCCATTTCCCTGCCAAACCTGCGTGCGGTAACATGGACTCCTGGCATAGATTTATTAGTGTCAATTAGTTCAAGTGGTTCGAATGCATGTGTTAAAAAAGCACCATCCGCGTATCTCGTAGTGATGCGTTTCCCAGGGGCGACTCCAAATAAGACCAGAGATGTGGTCCTGCTGGGGCTGCAAAGAGATCTGTATTATTCTTATGCTAATCAGGGACACGAAGAACATTTTACATTCATATGGATTCATTATTCTCAAAGGATCACCAAATGCCTCACAATCATCGCAGTTTCTGCAATACAACTGCAAAGATCAGGGACTGATACTGGAGGGTGCCTCCCACAGTGAAAAAGACCCAGAAACGGGTGAAGCAGCCCAAATAACTTTGCAGCCAACCTGCAACAGCCTGGGTAGTCTCAGCCATTGTGGGGTTGACAGCAGAGGATTGCACACTCCAGTTCTGTTCATTTGTTGCCTGTGTCCTTCCCCCGATACATGATTTATACATTTATTGAGTAATTTGAGTCAAATCTTTTGAGAAGAATGATTCTCCCCATTTGATTGAAATCCTTCATTCCCTCCTTGAGACTCACTCTCAAGCTCTCGTTTTCTCCAGTTGCACACTGCTATCTGTTGGGGAGTGAAACAAGCAAGACAAATGTTTGGGGGGGGAGGTTGATTGTGTGGTTGAGTCACTGAGCTCGGGCTCAGAAGATCTACCTCACTTTCTGACTCTCCCCCAGATTTCTGGCATGACCTTGGACAAGTCGTTTGATGTATCTGGGCCTCAGTTTCCCACCTGTAAAATGGGGCTAGTAGCACTTCCCTTTCTGAGTCTTTTCAGATGCAGCCAGCCCCTTTGCACAAAGCATATCTAACCAGTATTCCTCCTAACATGATCAGCAGCCGTACTGTCAGCGATGAGGGAGACATCTTACACTGCCATCATTTCAGAGCTAGTGCTGTATTCCTTGAGCAATGTCCTCTTGTTCATATGCGCCAACTCCGTGGGTGCTCCGGGGGTCAAGCACCCGAGGAAAAAAAATAGTGGGTGCTCAGCACCCACCAGACAAAGCTGTTCAGAGGCGCCGCCGATCATCTGTTTGGTGGCTGGGGGAGGCACTTGGGGGAGGGCAGAAAGCAGCGAGTGGGCGGGCAGGGACATTGGGAGAGGGGTTGAGCGGGGGCAGGAAAAGGCAAAGCGAGGGTAGGGCCTTGTGGGAGGGGGCAGAGCACAGGCAGGAAGAGGTGGAACAGGTGTGGGGCCTTGGGGAAGGGGCAGAGTGGGGGTGTGGCCTCGGACGGAGTGGGGATGGAGCACCCCCAGGGAAAACTACATTTGAGCGCCTCTGTCTTGTTCCCTACAGTCTATTGTCCAGAACTTAGTCACATCCCTCTTTAAAGGTAGGGGTCCCACCAATGCCCTTTGGTGGAAGGCTGATTGTTCTGCAGTCTATGTGCAGTGCACATTTTCTGCTATCAGTGAGATCTGGTCATTGCAGGTTGTCCCACCTTGGAGCACTCTAAACAATTCCACTCCTTGGCTGGTAGTTAATCGCTCTTTGGCTATGCCAGGCATAATTTAATTCTTTTAATTCTTCCTATTAAGCTTGTCCCTTAATCATTTCTTCTTGCTCCATTCTAAATGCCCTCCAATCTGTTTGTGCCCCTCTGATGCCCACTCTCCCTGGAGCTGTGTGGAGGGAGGCTAATGTCTCCCTGCTCTGTGCTGTGACGTCCCTGTGTGTGCTGCCTGACATCCCATGGGTAGGCTTCTCCTGCATGTCACACTGCAAGCTTATGTCTAATTTGTTGTCCATGAGCACCTTGAGGTCCCGTTTAGCATAGTGCTGTCACTTTTCCCCCTGCCATTGAGTACAGCATACACCTGATTATCCAAATAGCAATGGGGACAGACTGGATAATCCAGAGTTGGGATAATTGAGAGGACAGGAGCCGTTCAGCCAGTCAGCAGTGTGGTGGCCTCCCCCACGGTTGGGGGCTTGTCGTCATCCTCACGGTCTTGGCTGGGGGGTCTCTGTTGAGCCCCAGTCACTCACTTCCATGACGGCGGGGCTACAGAGGCTCCCTGCACTGCCACAGGGCCGGTGACACCGACCCCTACAGGTACAGGGTACGGAGCAGAGCAGAGACCCCCAGGCAGGACTCTGCTCTGCCCCCTCAGGACTGCAGCCTTCCCTGAACCTCGTGCCTGCAGGGATCGGGTGTCACTAGCCCTGGAGCAGCCCAGGGAGCCCTCTTCAGCCCTGCTATCACTGCCCTGCTCACTCATTCTCATGACAGTGGGGCTGTTGAGAAGGACAGAAGCCATTCAGCAGCAGGGTGGCCTCCCCATGGCAGGGGGCTTGTCCTCCTCCTCACGGTCCTGGCCAGGGGTCTCTGTTCTACTATCCAAAGTGCCGCTTTATCCGAATCCCTTCCTTGTCTCCCAGCACGGGACCCCTGGGGACAGGGAAGAGATCTGCCTGCTGCGGAGGTTCAGATCAGCAGGAGTGTGCTGTGTCTGTGTTCCGGGTTATTTTCTCCTAGGAGTGTTGGCTGCATTTCCCTAAACTGAGTCACCCGGTATTGTATTTAACCTCTCTAGGCCCCTTTGCTTTATTTCTCTGCCCTCCCAGGGTCGTAGCACCTCTCAGGTTAGTCACTGGTGTGCTGCTCAGGCTTTTCTCACAGTGAGCCCCACTAGAGGGGCAATAGGGCAGTGGGTTACTGGGGGCACTCAGCGGCTGTCTGTGATTTGAGGGGAAGGATGGGCCGTAGCCTGGAATTTGGGAGACCTGGGTTCAAAATCCTGCTCTGTGACAGCTTTCTTGAGTGACCTGCCCATCAGTTGTCTCTCCGTGCATCAGTCTCCCATCTGTCAAATGGGGGAAGTACACCTGCCCTGCCTCCCCCAACACCCCCCCACACACACACACACTCTGACTCTGAGAGAGCCCTTAGCTAGAACAACCCCAGAACCAAGGCCTTGGTGCTGCAGGGGGTGGAACAGGAGACCGATTAGCTCCCTGGACAGATCAGCAGACAAAGCCCATGGTCCCTCAGGCTGTCTCTGTGCTGGGGCAGCATGTGCCTCAACCATTCACAGCAGTCCCACACCCTTACAGCACCAACCAGGCCTCTGAGCTCACTGATTGCTAGGTGGTTTGTACGTGCAGATTCCCATCAGCCTCAGGGGAAGCCCCCTTGGCACACAGACTTTCAGCTGGGAGCCGGTCTCAGATGTGACCTTAATTGCTTCCTTGACACGGGTCATGACTGGGCACTGCTTCGTCAGGGCAAGTGAGACCTGCCACGAGATCGTCTCCTCTGAGAGCACGGCAGGGCCTCGGAACTGCAGGGAGCGCGCCAGCCGGACAACGGCCATGAGAGCGCTCGGACCAAGGGTTGTGTTGCACTTGCTCATGCTGGCCATGTGGGGGCAGGTGTGGGGAAGGTTGGAGGAGTGGGGATTGTTAAGCTTGAAGCCAAAAGGAACAGACTCTTTGAGACAGGGACTGGCTGTGTGCAGGTGCAGCACCGAGCACTATACAGCCTTGCTCTCAGTTGGGGCTGCCAGGTTACTGGACTCTTCCTACCACCACTGCTAGGCAAATAACTCTTAGTAAATCCCTAGAGCCCCATGGAGGAGGAGGGGAGAGCTCCAGAACATCCAGCCCCTTTCCAGTCCGGTTCTGTCTCTCCTCCCATCAGCACACAGAGGTAACTCCCATTGGCCTGAACTTGGAGTTGAAGCAATATAATGCCCACAGCACAAGCCTCTAACCCACCATGCACCTCCCCACAAATGGTATCAACCCTTTGCCCCATGAAGGCTCCTGAGCCAGATGAAGACATCACACATCTCCCTGGCAGAGCGCACCCAGCCCTCTCAGCAAGCCCCCCAACCCCACCCCCATGCAAAGCATGATAATGGCTTCTCAGTAAACACAAACATTTAATGGCACTTAATTACCATCTGCTGCGTTCTGAGGCGACACATCTGAATGATCAGTTGGGAAATGACTGCAGCCGGCAGTTCCCCAGCGCAAGGGGCTCAGCTTCCAGACTTCATTACTCCCCAGGTCTTCACTAACCAACGAGTTCGGGTGCAGGAGCAGACGGCCGCTGCACCTTCATTATCTTTAATTACATGCATGAAACAACAGGGGTGCTTCTTAGAACCAGTCAGTGACGGAATCCCTGCTCTTCAGGCTCAGCTAATCATTCCTATTCATGCCAGGGGACTTCTCCTCCATCTTTTCAAAGCAGTTCACATGTAGACATTGCTGCTCTACCAACAGGTCCAGGGTTCACATAGGTCAGCAGTCTTCAGCCTGCGAGATAGGCCATGGGGAACGGCAGCGTCTTGCAAATCTGGCTCATCCTGTTCTCTGTCTCCAGCTTTCTCCTGAGGTTATTTGCTTAGTCACTTCAGGATCCTCCATGGACCTGAGGGTGTGTCACAAATCACAGATTCCCAAGACAGTGAGCCCCAGTTCAATCAGGATACATGTGAGGGTGACTGGCTGCCAGTGGCTGAATGTGGGGCACTAGGCCGAGAACCACCTGTGTAATGAACATGTAATTGCATTAAAATGACTCCCTGAGTTTTGCCTTCTCTATGACTTAAACTTTTTTTGTCCTGGCAGCAAGCCCTGCTAGCTCCCTGCCAGCCGGTGCAATAGCATTACATGCACAGGGGCATTCATCTTTCTCACTGGCTTCATGGAATCAGAGTCATTTGAGTCAGAAAGGACCTCTCATGGGGCAATTAGCACCTCCCACAGCAGTGTGGCAGAATCAATTTCATGATGCTGGAGCCATCCCTAATAGCTGGCTGTATACCAAAGGGAGGTGGAGGGAGCAGTCTGTGATCTGCGCCCTGATAGCGGAATGATTTGAGACCTGACTCAGAATTTCTCTCTTCCTTGGCTGCGAGCTTCACTAACCTGGAGATAAGGTTGTAAAACTCCCTCAGTTACTTGCAGTGTGAGGAAAAGCCCCCAAAGGACTATACTTTTCTGACGCAAGCACCTATGTAAGCCTTGGGATTCACAGGCAAAGGTGCACTAGGCAATAGCTCACTGGTCACTGGAAAGTATGTCGTTCTCAAGGAGGCTTCCCCAAAATCTTTAGGATGGACACTTTGCTCTTGGTCGTTCACTCACCCTAGACGTCTCAGTACCTGCAACTCCTTCACCAACAATAAGCTTGCACACTTGGGCCCTTTACTTTGCCCCAACCTCTGCACATTATGCACCCATGCGGGTGAGGGGTGCATTGCCTCGTCCCATGGGTGTGGGATGAAGGTCCTTTAAACAAAGAAGGCTTAGATAAGGACATCGGGAAGTTCACTGCCTTTGCAGTTTGCCTGAGGAGGTGAGGAACTCTGGAGTACGTGGCTTTGGTTTGGAATATATGTTCTTATGATACAGATATGTGATTCCTCCATCACCTTCACCCCTGGTGTACAAGCTACCTAATATCAGATCCAGCCCTTAAGATCTACAATAGCTCCATTGAAACCCTGTCTGCTGTGGGGAATTGTCCTCAATACAGCTGCTGGCAGTGAAGGGCTGTACAGTCTGGTCTGTTTCTGGGGACTGAATTGCCTGAGAGAAGGCCGGGGTTGTTTATTGCAGTGATGTAAAGACGGGGCACTTCCGTTTAAATGCTTCAGCAGTGCCTAATCAGTCCATCGCAGTGAGGGAGCCCAGTTAAATTGCTTCTCTACGTCCACAGTCAGCCATGTGATGATGATGTGCTTTGCCTGAGGCAGTGACATGGGGCAGAGTGAAGGGTATTTGCATGACGTTAACGACACATTTCCACTTCCATGGTTTCATCTGTAACATTAACTGAATGGCCGGCCCTTCTCCGTCACTTCTCAGGACTTTGCTAAACACGTGTTTGCGTTTGAACAGCTACAACATTCTCTTGAGGGATTTTAGCCCAGGCGCTCTCTGTAGGTATGTAGAGTCTTGGTGGCAGGTTTATTAGCTTTGTTGCCCAGAAGATTACTTAGATTTTTGTAAAGGTTTGCTAAGAATGATTGTGATTTCTTTATGTCCACCTTGGCTTTCTAAAAGGCCTGGACATTTGTTCAGGACTGATGCGGTGGGAACAACAGGAGTATGAGTCAGTGAGCAGCACACTGCGAAGTCTTGGATTGAATGGAGAACCCCTTGGGTGAGGACTTGCCAAAGTCCACCTGGCCCAGTGGCTCTGACCCAGCCCTTGGCTTAGGTGTCGGCTGCTCAGGAGCTCATCAGATATTATAGTGCAGAAAGAGGGTGGTTGGAAAATGTGTGCACGGAGCCATGCGTGTGCCTGTTACGCCTGAGGAAATCCCCAGGTCTTGGAAACTTGCCTGATTTTCCTCCAGTTTCCCAGAAAGCCACTGGCAGAGGCTCTCGCAGGCCAGTTGTCAGGGGGATTGATTAATGGGTCATCAAGTTGGAGAAGTCAGAGCAAAATCAGCCTAACAGTGGAACAGGAGATTCAGCCTCTCCGCTGTTATTGCTATTGCCTCACCATAACAACCATGTGACTGAGCAGCTCCCTAATGAGAGAAACTATAAATGCTTTTAAGACATGTCAAAATGAACAGACTCTTCATTAACAGACCTGAAAGGCATCTTGGCAGGTTTTCCCTTTGCCATCCCCCACCCATGGAGAAGTTTGTCTCCTCAGCATCTGGGTTTGATACAGCGTGGGAGGTACAATTGTACTAAGGAATTACCAAGGTAAAAAACCTTCTGGGATTGTCTCTGCATTCCTTTCATTTACAGAAGGTAGCATGCTTACAATCTGTGGGGACAGGCAAATAGCCTGGATGTAACTGCTAGTGCGGGAGGATCATTTGATCCATGTTACTATAGTGTGAGTCAATCCCTGTTAGTATTTTTGATCCCTGTTTACAATCATTCAATCGCTGTTACTGGAGTATTGTAAACACAAGTCCTCACCTCTAGGGCACCACTTCCTGCCTGGACATGCATTGCAAGGGACTTTGCCTCTTGCATCCCCTCTGGTGGCCATTTTCTCACGGTGACCGCTTGCAGCTGGTCTTTTCCCCAGGGTCACCCACTGGGTCTTCTGTGACTCAGTTCAATCCCCTTCCTGGGTTCAGCTCTAAACAGAAAAGGTCCTTCACACCTCCTGGGCTTGACTTCCACTCCCCCCTGTCAGGGTACTCAACCCACACACACCCTGGTTTTTCCCTGCTGAGAGTCCAAGGACCACTTAAACTAGCCTTTGGCCTCTCCTGGGCTTCTCTCTCATTCCCTGGTCCTCTCAGGGCTTAGCTCAGGGCTCCTCTCCACTCTAGGGGCCCACCGCTGGAGCTAACCCTGCTCCTAGAGCTCTACTTGCTGGCCTCAGCCAACCCCATCTATTGGCCCTTCCTCCAGCCCCTTCCCATGGAGAGGGAACTCTCCCAAGCTCCTCTCTCCTGCGTGCCCCTCACCACTGTGCTCTCTCTGCTCCTTACACAGCCTAGCTCCTCTTCCTCTGGCCAGGAGGCAATCCGTTACTCCCCTCCCAGGGGCGGAGCATAACTAGCTGTTCCTCTCCCTTGCCTGACAGGTGATGGGGATTAAGTCACATCGCAGGTATCATTCAGTCCCTGGTATTTGTTCCCAATTATTTGGGTGTTATTTGAATATTGAAAAAAAGAAACACATGGAGAAAAAAGAAACCAACTGAAAGAAATTAACAATATGCACAACATGCCCACGTGAAATCGAATTGGAGACCTCAATTCCTCTTGCTCATCCTGTTTATTAGAGATCGGTCCAAGCATCGAGATCGGATCCTGATCCCAGCTTTCGCAGACTTTGGGGGGCATGGATGCAGAGGGATGCACGCAAGCTATCGGTCCACAGAACAGGCACAGCATTAGCAGCCCGACACTGCCTGCTTCCAATCGGCTTTGAGTGGGATCCCCAGGGATGAGAGAGGAGCTGACTCTCCATGGTCCATTCAGCTCATGCCCTCTGCTTTGAGATTCCTGATGCTGGTGCTGCTTTCAAAGATGGGGACTTATGAACTAGGAGCTGGGCTGAGAGCCTGAGGGTAGGGCCTCATCCCAAGCCCGCTGTAGTGAATGGAAAGACTCCCGTTAACTAGACCACAATTTGATTCAGACCCGTAGGGCACTAAGCACCAGTCACATAGTTATGAATAGAGCTGACTGAAAAATTTTAAATGAAACATTTTTTCCATACAACAATGAGGGTTCATCAAAATTAATTTTTTCTGGGGGAAAAGATCAATTTCTGCAAAATGTCCTGCCGGGAAAATTGAGAAGGAACATTTTATTCACAGTGCCTTATGTGAGTTGTAGTTCTGTGTCTCTCATGCCCCCATTTTCACCTATGTGCCCTATGCCCTGGCCAGACTACATCTCCCATGATGCACCACAGCCTCTACCAGTGGCTGAGCTGCCGCAATTCAGTTTGGGCATCCCAAAACATCAAAATGTTTTGATTCCTAAAAATGTTTTGATATTTTGAATTTTCATCCCAAGTTCAGGATGAAAACAAAGGTTGAAATTTAGGATTTTCCCATGGCATGGGAATTCTGTGCATCTATCATCTTGAGTAATGGCTTTCATTCACTCCTGGCTTTGGCCACGTGCAGACCAGTGACCTAGAGGTGAAAGGCTTTATAGGTCATTCTCAAACCTCTGAGTTTCACAGTCCCAAAACATAGGCTATCTTAGGTTACGTCTACATGGCCCTGCAGCCCAAGCTAGGGAAGTGTGAACTGCAGTGTGTGCTAGCGTGCTGCACCATAACTCCCCTGTGTGGATGCTGCTGGTGCAAACTAAAAAGTACCTAACTTGTGTTAACGTAGTGTTCTTTAAACAGGACTAAGTTAATGTGAAGTAGGTACCTTTTAGTTCATGCTTGCAGTGTCCACACAGGGGAATTACAGTGCAGCACACTAGCATGCTGCAATTCTGAACTCTGGAGCTGTGTAGACAAGCCCTTAGAATAGACCTGCCTCTGGTGGGTTTCTGCTGTTATAAACTGAAATATTTGCTCTTTGCAAGGAAAAAAAAGAGCCCGGTTCCCTTTCTTCCTGTTTTCCTTGGCCTTTCATTATCCTTTCATATCTATTTAACATCATCTATTTGAAAAGCTTTTATTCTGGCATGTTTAGCACTGAAATGGATGAAGTGCTCTGCTCCCCTCTCACTGTGACCCCCGTGATGGTTGTGAATAAAAACTAATGACAATAAATTGTAGAGGTGTTGCTGGATATTACCAGAGGAGTGATGAAAATGTGACAGTAGTTAATAGAGCATGGTTAAGAGACACAAGGCAGCTGTTGTCTGCTCAGAGACACTGGGAACGCATTTGTAAATAGAGAAAACTGGCATTATGGGGCTTTGGGGCTATGTCATTAAAAACACCCCAGTGGCCATTAGCACTAACCTCTTCAGTGCTGGGTCCTTTTTGGCACCTGCTGCAGAGCACTCGTTCTACTATCCGTATCCTGAACTCAACCAACCATGAGGGTGGGACTGTGCAGACATGAAGCTGCACAGCAGGTGCGTTCTACCTGAGCCCACCTGCACTTGGCAGCGCCAGGACAGGTGTGTTTTACCAGGCATTGTTATATATCATACATCTTATATACAGGGTATTACACCCATTTTAACAGAGCAGCAGCCAAAGCAGTGGGTTTTGTTCTGCGAAAAATATTTCCACTGGTTTTGATTATTTTTCTGTAGTAAGAAAAAACAGAATAAGCCCTCTGCAGACAGCCAGTCTGTCTGGCAAAGTGCAGCCCCACAGCTGAGCTGCTTCAAGCGCTATACACCAGGGCTTAGCATCACCATGCTGATCGATTACTAACCTGCTGCATGGCGTAATCTGCATGCGCCGTGCTGCTTAAAGGCCCCATTATTGTAATGAGAATATAACTATCAGAGGTGTATCGTGACTGCTGCCTCTCTAATGCTATTAACTCCATGCCATGAAAACTCAACTAGCTATATTCTGGCTAACTTACCACCACCGTAACCTGATCAGCACGCACCAGTATCATCACTAGCCCCTTCCTCAATAACAGCCCTGAGCTTGGCCCCTGTGGTCCAGCGACTGTGCTGCCTGATTCCCCAGCAGCCCTCTGCCGCCGTACCCTCTGTTTCGACAAATCAGCATTTTAAAGAAAAAATTCCCAGCAAGCGCTACCCACAGTTCCATACCCCAGCAAATTGTGCCCTCCTCCCCATCAACCCACTGGCTCTGTACCCATAAAGAACCCTACTCCAACTAACCTGCTGCCCCCATGCCCTGCCTCACCCACTGCCTGATACTCCAGATGACTCGCAGGCTCCTTAGCCCAGTAAGCAACTTCCCCCATTCTCCAACTCTCTGTTTCCAGATTCAAGCTAACCCACCACTTCAATAGCGCTGGGTAACCTGCTGCCCCCCATCCTCCAGTCAACCCATTGCCCCAATTTCCCCACTGACCTGCTCTCACCAACCATACCCCCCTACCCACTGCTTCCATACCACATGATCCTCCTACCCATGTATCCTGGTTAAACAGCTGCCCCCAGGCTTCAGCTGACTAAAATCCTCTATATTCTGGCTAGCCTGCTACCTCCATTCCCCATCTAACTAGCTGTATACCAAGATTCTTGCTAACTTATGTCTTGATAACTCACCTCATCTCCTCCCTCTCTATCCCGGCTGAATGGCTGCATCCTTTACATGTTAAACTCCTGCATTCATTCTGTATAAACTAACTGCCTCCATCAACACCCAAGACACTAACACAGCTGCCACTCACTGAAAAACAGAGCTAACTACATAACTGCATAACCAAGCTAACCCTGTGCTCCATAACCCAGCTAACCCAGTTCCTCCAAGATCCAGCTATCCCAGTGCTTCCATAATCAAGTGCCTCCATAACCCCAGCTAACCCAGTGCCTCAGTAACTACAGCTAACCCAGTGCCTCTGTGACTACAGCTAACCCAGTGCCTCCATAACTCCAGGTAATACAGTACCTCCATAACACAGCTACCCCAGTGCCTTCATAATACCAGCTAGCTCGGTGCTCCCATTACCCCAGCTAACCCGGTGCCTCCATAACCCA
>NW_020664543.1:24474913-24477789 GCF_002925995.2 Terrapene triunguis
ATAGACCAGTCAGCCTAACTCTGATATCTGGAAAGATACTGGAACAGATTATTAAACAATCAATTTGTAAGCACCTAGCTGATAATAGGGTGATAAGGAATAGCCAGCATAGATTTGTTAAGAATAAATTGTGCCAAACCAACCTAATTTCCTTCTTTGACAGGGGCACTGGCCAAGTGGAGAGGGGGGAAGCTATAGATGTGATGTGTGTTGATTTTAGTAAGGCACAGTTCCACATGACATAAGCAAACTAGGGGGCAGTGTGGTCTAGAGGAAGTAACCATAAGGTGAATGCACAACTGGTTGAAAGACTGTACTCAAAAAGTAGTCGGCAATGGTTTGCTGTCAAACTGGAAGGATGTATCTAGCAGGGTCCCACAGGGGTCGGTCCTGGGTCTGGTACTATTCAACATTTTCATTAATGACTTGGCTAATGGAGTGGAGAGTATGCTTATGCAATGCTTGGATGACACCAAGCTGGGAGGGTTTGCAGGCACTTTGCAGGGCAGGATTAGAATTCAAAACAACCTTGACAAATTGGAGAATTCATCTGAAATCAATAAAATGAAATTCAATAAAGACAAGGGCAAAGTACTACACTTAGGAAGGACAAATCAAATGCACAACTACAGACTGGGAAATAACTGGCTAGGTGGTAGTACTGCTGAAAAGGGTCTGGGAGTAATAGTGGATCACAAATTGAATATGAGTCAACAATGTGGTGTAGTTTCGAAAAAAGGTAGCATCATTCTGTGGTGTATAACAGAAGTATTGTATGTAAGGGATGGGAGGTCTATTCGCCACTTGGGAGGCCTCAGCTGGAGTACTCTGTCCAGTTTTGGGTGCCACACTTTAGGAAGGATGTGGAAAAATTTTAGTCCAGAGGAGAGCAACAAAAATGATCAAAGATCTAGAGAACCTGACCTATGAGGAAAGGTTAAAAAATTGGGTATGTTTACTCTTCAGAAAAGAAGACTGAGGAATGACCTGATAAAAGTCTTCAAATATGTTAAGGGCTGTTATAAAGAGGAGAGTGATTAATAGTTCTCCATTTCCACTGGGGGTAAGGCAACAAATAATTGGCTCAATCTGCAGCAAGAGTGATTTAAGTTAGATATTAGCAAGGCTACAAGTTGGTCATGGATTTCATGATTTTATGTGACCTCCACGACTTCAGCCCCAGGCAGAGGGGCTCCAGCTCTCAACCCCAGGCGGTGGCACTTCTGCTGTCAGCCCCGAGCAGCAGGACTTTGGCTGTGAGCCCCGGGTGGCAGGACTTGGGCTGTCAGTCCTGGGGCAGTGGAGCTATGGCTTCCGTGTCCTGTCTGTGACTTTTACTAAAAATACCTGTGACAAAATCTTAATATTAGGAATAACTCTCTAACTATAGAAGTGGGTAAGCTCTGGAACAGGCTTCCAAGGGAGGTTCTGGAATCCCGTCAATGGAGGTGTTTAAGAACAGGTTGGGCAAACAGCTGTCAGGGATGGTCTAGATATTACCTAGTTCAGGCTCATTGCAGGAGAGTGGATGACCTATCAAAGTCCCTTCAAGTCCTACATTTCTATGATTATATGATTCTATATAAACCCAGCTAACCTGCTACCTCCATTCCTTGGCTAACGTGCTGCCTCCATATTCTATTTTATTCTATTCTGTTCTGTACAGGATCTTATCCCACCCTCAAAACCATAATCTCCAATAGCCTTCCCCAAGTGCATAAACAACATGACTACCTCTTTCCTGTGTGGGCCATTCGCTCTCTCATCTTCTCCACAGGGGAGAATTATGTGCAGCGGAGGGTTTGGTAGGGTTTGGTTTTTATGTCCCTGTTACTTTGTGCTGAAGTCAGAGAAGATAGGTAGAAGTGCTCCTTGCACTTGGAGCGGGAGGTGGGGAGGTTTAGGATGGACCGTGGTTTCTGGGGAGTTCAATCCACAGCCTGGGACCAGTCCCTGAGAAAGCTCTGTCTCCTGCACAGACGAGCTGTAGCCTAATGGTGGAAGGTCCATTGTGCCATAGGAGCAGAGCTGTTGACCACAGTCCTCATCCTGGAGCTTTAGACTCTTTTAGATACATTGAGACAAGACTCTTGAGTTCCTTGAAGGTGGGGACTGAGCCCTTGAGTGTGGCTGGCTGTTCTGTGGGAAGCCCATGTAGCAAGCAGAAGACAGATACAATACCCTGTATTGCCAAGGAAATATGCTGTATTCTGTACTAGTTACACCAGCTAACCAGCTTGCTTCCATAACCCAGCTAACTAACTGCCCCTTATATGGGCGAGGTCATGCCTCGCGCACCACTGACAGAAGAGGAGTCATGGCTGCACCTTGGCATGAAAAGAGGTGCTGGACTGAGCCCCAGAATACCCCAGCTCTGCTGCTAACCTTCTGCTTCTTTACACCAATTAACCAGCTACCTTTATACTCTGCCGACCTCCAAACCCCAGCTACACACCATGTGCGTAACCTGGTTAACCCAATGGTTTAACATCCCAGCCAACCGGCTGCCTCTGGTCCACCGTGAAACTGCTTCCTTCATCGCCACAGCTAACTCACTGCATAATTAACCAGGATAGTTTCCTCCTACCTACCACACTTAGGTAGTGGCCTCCAACCAGTAGATAAGCTGCTGGTTCTAAACTCTAGGCTGAGCCAGTGTCCCCAGAACCTGGCTAAACCCCCGCTCGCATAGCTCGGAAAACCTGTTGCCCCAGTGATTTGCCTAACCTGCTGCCCCGTATTCCTGGTTACATTCTTGCTCCAATAACCGAGCTGCCCCTCTGCCTCCATAACCCCAGCCCAACCCATTGCCTCCATAACACAGCTATCCCTCTGCTTCCATAACCCCAGCCAACCCACTGCCTCCATAACCCCAG
>NW_020664543.1:24477799-24479002 GCF_002925995.2 Terrapene triunguis
CCTCTGCTTCCATAACCCCAGCCAACCCACTGCCTCCATAACCCCAGCTGCCTCTGTACACTGGCTACCCTGCTTTCTCTAAAACAGCAGATAGCCCAGTGCCTCCATAATCCCAGATTATTGTTTCCCTAATCCCATCCAACCCCTGCTTGATAATCCCAGATAGGCTTCTTCTATCACCTCAACCAACCCATTTATTCTGTAAACCCACTTTCTCTCTGCCTCAGTAACTCTAGCTAAACCTCTGCCTGAATAATCCAGCTATCCCATTCTCTCCATTACCACTTCTAGCCCACTGCCTCCATGAACCCCACCTATGCACTGCTTCCATAACCCCATCTAATCCACTGCTCCATAACTTGAAATAACCCATTGCCTCCACCACTTCAGCTAACCATTTTGCCCTAATAACCCCAGCTAACCTGCTACTTACAAAATTCCAGCTAAACCACTGCCTCTAACACACCAGCTAGGGTGACCAGACAGCAAGTATGAAAAATCGAGATGGGAGTGGGGGGTAATAGGTGCCTATATAAGACAAAGTCCCAAATATCAGGACTGTCCCTATAAAATTGGGACATCTGGTCGCCCTAACACCAGCTACCCCTCTGCTTTCAAAATCCGGGTATCCCTCTGCCTCAATAATCCCTGCTAACTGTCTGCGTCCAGAACCCCAGTTAACCTGCTGCCTCCATAACCCCACCCAACCCTCTGCTTCCATAACCCAGCTACCCCTCTGCCTCTATAACCCCAGTCAACCATCTGCCTCCATAACCCCAGCTTACCCCTCTGCCTCCATAAACCCAGTCAACCCACTGCCTCCATAAACCCAGTCAACCCACTGCCTCCATAACCCCAGCTACCCCTCTGCCTCCATAACCCCAGCCAACCCTTTGCCTCCATAAACCCAGTCAACCCACTGCCTCCATAACCCAGCTACCCCACTGCCTCCATAACCCCAGCTACCCCTCTGCCTTCATAACCCCAGCCAACCCTTTGCCTCCATAAACCCAGTCAACCCACTGCCTCCATAACCCCAATTAACCTTCTGCCTCCATAACCCCAGCCAACCATCTACCTCCATAATCCAGCTACCCCTCTGCCTCCATAACCCCAGCTACCCCTCTGCCTCTATAACCCCAGCTACCCCTCTGCCTCTATAACCCAACTAACCCTCTGCCTCCATAACCCCCGCCAACCCTC
>NW_020664543.1:24479012-24479527 GCF_002925995.2 Terrapene triunguis
ACTAACCCTCTGCCTCCATAACCCCCGCCAACCCTCTGCCTCTATAAACCCAGCTAACACGCTGCCTCTATAACCAGGTTACCCCATTGCTCTAATATCCCCAGGTATCCCTCTGCCTCCATGTCTTGCATAACTGACTTCCTCTGTAACCCAGCTATCTTGCTGCCTCCTTAACCCCAACTAACCCTCTGCCTTCAGAATACATCTAACTTTTCCTTAATAACCTCAGCTAATCAGCTCCCTCTATAACACCAGCTAACCCACTACCTACGTAATCTCAACCATCCCGCTGCCTTCATCACCCATTATCATTCTCCACCTGCATAACCCGAGCTAACCTCCTAACTCCAAAATGCAGCTATCCTCTGCTTCCATGACCCCACCTAATCTAGAACCTCTGTAACCCCACTAACCCGTTGCCTCTATATCCCAGCTAGCCCACTGTCCTGAGAACCCCAGCTAACCCTCTGCCTCCATATCCCAGCTACCCCACTGTCCCGAGAACCCCAGCTAAC
>NW_020664543.1:24479537-24479799 GCF_002925995.2 Terrapene triunguis
CCTCCATATCCCAGCTAGCCCACTGTCCCGAGAACCCCAGCTAACCCACTGCCTCCATATCCCAGCTAGCCCACTGTCCCGAGAACCCCAGATAACCCGCTGCATCCATATCCCAGCTAGCCCACTGTCCTGAGAACCCCAGATAACCCGCTGCCTCCATATCCTAGCTAGCCCACTGTCCTGAGAATCCCAGCTAAGCCACTGCATCCATGTCCCAGCTAGCCCACTGTCCTGAGAACCCCAGCTAACCCACTGCCTCCAT
>NW_020664543.1:24479809-24487415 GCF_002925995.2 Terrapene triunguis
CAGCTAGCCCACTGTCCTGAGAACCCCAGCTAACCCACTGCCTCCATAATCTTAGAATCATAGAAAAGTAGGACTGGAAGGGACCTCAAGCCCCCTGCGCCGAGGCAAGACCAAGTAAACCTAAACGCTATGTAACGCTGGAAGATAATCAGAGCAGTGATCCAATACAAATAAGGCCACTCCCAAAAGAATAGCAGAAGGAAATAAATCTTTTGGGCCACTACATGTCAAAGCTGATGGACCCAGGGCCATTCGAGGTACTAATGGCCTGTGGGGAAGAGTCGCAGATAGAGAGAGCCAGAGAGAGGTTGGGAAGGAATTGTTGGCTATTCCCCTCTGGATGAGTGAATTTACCAGGAATGCAGATTCTCTCCTTTGGAGTAACTGTGTCTAAGTGATTTCAGAAGTGACTCATCACTCTCCTGATCTCCGGGGTAGGCATTAGCCTCTCCAGGCAGGGCACATGTACAATCAAAGGGCTGCCCTTGCTGGTCAGATTCACCCCCCTGGGTTCATCCAAACAGGTCACAGAACTCTGCTTGGCACATGACTGATAATGGATCTGTGGACAGTCGGCCCCTCATGCTGGACACTGCCAGCCCGGAAGCTATGGAGTTATTGGAGCAGTTCTGAGCTCTTGCAGACCCTGGGAATGTGCCACCTGTGTGTGTTTAAACAAGGGCGTTTGTGAACAGAACAAGTGTGACTGAGTGGGGCCTCTGACCTAGCAGCAGGTAGCAACCAAATTAGTCTGGGCCCAGGCTTTGCCGTGCTGGGAACATAGGTGATTTGGCTGCATATCACAATGCAGATGGCAGGCTTCCTAACTAGAAATCCTGGCTGCAGGCAGAAAGGCCTCTGCAAATCAGGTCAGCGCTTCAGCATTGAGGCAGAACTAGAGCAGCAAGTGTGGTCTTCCTGACACCCAGTTCTGCTGATTCCTGCCTATTGGCTAACAGAGATTCTGGGCCAGATTCTTACGGCTGGTGTTGGCATAACCAGAAGCAGAAACGTTTGGACCTAGCAAGGGCCCTTCCCCTGAGCATGGAAGGGCAATCGACAAGGAAAGAGAAGCACAGAGATGGGAACAGGCAAGCTAGTGCTCTTTGCATTCACAGCGTTCCACCTGCTTTGAGTGACCTGCTGCTCAGACCTGTGGCTGTGGCACTGGCCCAGGATTGGGGAACTGGGCTCAGGGCTCCCATATGACCAGAGCCACACCTCTCTGCAGCCCTGCTCCTCATGTATGAGATTCTGCCCTCCCCCCGAGGGGCGCTGTGAGTGTACATTTATTAATGGCTTTCAGCCATAGGCTGCATCCAGGTAGACAGACACATTCTACATATCTGTACAGAGCTCTGAGACCTCTGCCTGCTGCCAGACTACTGAGGAGTTACGCTAGGTGTAGCTGTCGCAGTAGCTGCTGTGTGGCAGTGTACGTCTCCTGCACTGAAATCTCTGCACTCTCATCTGAGCAGCAAGAAGTGCAGGAAACCCAGCCTCGGGTAGCAGAGTCCTGCTGACAGATTATCACTCAGGAGTTTGGTTTGTCAGAGCATATAATTCAAACCAGAAACCTGGCAGAACCTGGCTGGCTGCAGAGACGAGATAATCACAGGCTGCTTCTTTAGGTGCTGTGCGGGAGCTAAGTAGGCCGGAGGCTGTTGACAGACTTCAGGAAGCACCAAGCCTGGGTGTTGGGAGGGAGACCCGTGGGCAGGGCAGATGCACTGCTGACCCCATCTGACATTGCACTGCTAAGCACTCGTGACATTGTGATGTCCCTGTTCATGGCCATCCCACCCATAATAGCTGGCCTCCCAGCAATGACCCTGCTATCACCTGAGCTGTGCTAGCATGTGACTGAAAGCTCCACTTTGCGACTCTCGGGAAGGGTGCTCCAGTGGTTAGAGCCCTAACCTAGGACCCTGGGGGACCACGCTCTGCCCCAGACTCCCAGGGTCCCTTTGGCCCTGTCACAGTCTCTCTGGGCCCCACTTCCTCTCTGCACTAACCATTCTCAGGAGGCTGTATTAGTACCTGGGAGCTGGTCATGCCCTCAGAGTTAGGCAGGAGACCTGCCATGGGACTGGGGAAAGGTGGAGCCACCTCCACAGGTACTAGCTGGGGCCCACACCTTCAGGGGGAGGGAAAGACTGGTAAGGACAAGGAAGGAAGGAAGGCTGGGGGAAGGCTGACAAAGGGTTCACTCAGCATTTGCTCCTCATGTAGCCCTCATCACTCAGAGTCATAGATAATATTCCTGAGTGCTGGGTTTGTGTAGTTAGAACCTAACAAGCTTTGTCTCCTTCCAAACACACCAGGCCTGTGTCCTGGGCTGGCTCACAGGGAGGGGAGCCTGTCAGCACCTGGGAAAACTGCTCTCGTTCCCATAAGTGGCTAAAACATTCAGAGTGGGCCAGGATGGAGCAGGATTTGCACATAACTACAGGTTCTAGCTGAGCATGACCCTGAAGATCAGAGCTCCTCAGAGCCTCTTGAGTGTTTACCTTCTGGGGGAGGGGGGGAGGTGACGTTGCACTCCATGTGTTTTATGGAAATACATTTATAAGTGCAAATATGATGTAACTGGAATATGCTTTATGCAAAAGTTCTCTTGTAAGGTATCATTACAAAGCTTATAATCTACTGAGTGTGATCATCCTATTTGTTTGCATGTGTTATTTCTATGTCTGGAATTAGGAGAATAAGATATAAACTTGTATTACTGATGTAAACATATTAATTGGAAGCCATTAAGGGTGCTTCAGAATCAATGACCTGTAAATGGCTCTGTTTACCTCAAAACCTTCCTGTGTACCTGTGGGCCAGCCCAGGAAGAATGGAGGCTGGGGTCTCACAGGACATGTGAACATGTCACCTGATACTGGAATCCATCTTAAATCTGGTGCTTTTCCATTTAGAAGGAGGGGTGGGGACCCAGAGAGACAAAGGATTCCCGCCTTGTGCCAAATCTATAAAAGGGGGTGGATCAGGACAAAGGAGATC
The DNA here is from genome assembly GCF_002925995.2 of Terrapene triunguis. Lineage (NCBI taxonomy): Eukaryota > Metazoa > Chordata > Testudines > Emydidae > Terrapene > Terrapene triunguis. The sequence continues at coordinate 24,482,819 of NW_020664543.1, forward strand.
CCAGCCATGAGAAAGCCCCTGCTTTCCACCTAAAATGTCTTCTGGAACTAACAAGGACTGTACCAGGGGAAAGGATTGGGCCCAGAGTAGGAGGGAGTCTAGTCGGTTAAAGAAGCTTATTGGAACATCTCTGAGGGTGAGATATTAACGGTAATCAGTTTCTTAATGTATTAGGCTTAGACTTGAGTGGTTTTGTTTTATTTTGCTTGGTAACTCACTTTGTTTTGTCTGTTATTACTTGAAACCACTTACATACTACTTTTATACTTAATAAAATCACTTTTGTTCATTAATAAACCCAGAGTAAGTGATTAATACCTGGGGGAGAAAACAGCTGTGCATATAGAGGGTGGACAATTTATGAATTTATACTGTATAAGCTCTATACAGAGTAAAACGGATTTATTTGGGGTCTGGATCCCATTGGGAACTGGGTGTCTGGGTGCTGAAGATAGGCAACCTGCTGAGCTGTTTTCACTTAAAGCCTGCAGCTTTGGGGGCGTGGTCTAGACCTGAGTCTGTGTTGCAGCAGGCTAGCACGTCTGGCTCAACAAGGCAGGGTTCTGGAAGTCCCAAGCTGGCAGGGAAAACAGGCTCAGAGGTAATTTCAGCACATCAGGTGACAGTCCCAAGGGGTCTCTGTGACCGAACCCATCACAGGGGGAAAGTCTTTTTCCTTCTCGTCTTGTCTTGTGTTCTCGCTGGTGTGTCCTTATAGTGGAAGCGATTGCACCAGTGCATGCAATAAGGCGGTGGCTGTAACTAAGGCTATCCAAGAGCAGGAAAGCGAGGCCCAGGGAATGCTTGGCTATTCGTAAACCTAAGGCCTGTGAGGATCTAAACATAACGAACATGTGCTAATGCAAGCTGCACTCTTCTTATGAACAGGGCAGTGAATGACAGGAGGTGCACTGCATGGGACGCACCGGAGGTGGGGGGGAGAAGTGGGCTGCTCCCTGGGCTCATAAAGGGATGCTCTCTTCATTCGGAGTTTTCCATTGTATTCTGCTAAGAGCCCATTTTATTCCTTTTCCTGTCTCCCCTGATCTGGAATCTTAACAATTCAGCATCCAGTGTCACAAATCTGAAAGTGTCCAATCGCCTGAGGTGCTGTGTGGCCCAGTGGGTAGGGCCCCAGCACAGGACTCCAGGGACCTGGGCTCTGTTACTGATGCTGCCACTCACCTGAGGTCCAGTCCCCTATTTCTCATTCCCCGTGTCTGTAGTATCTGTTTAGACTCTAAGCTCAGTGGGACAGGGGCCATCCCTTCTACGAGGCATGGGGATACTGCCTGGCATGCTGGGGTCCCAGAGGCTATTGCAATAGGAATGTGAGTGGCACAGAGGCAGGGGAAACCACAGGGAGCTCATCGCTGGCAGCACCCAAGCAAGGACCCTGCTCTGCAACATGCTCATGCCGTGCTCAGCCTGCTACAGGCCTGGCCAGGACAGGGCATTGGCCAGGATGCCAGATGCTCCTTCCAGCTGGCAAATCTGAGCCCTCTGATTGGCTGCCCCACTTGCCCGCCTCCTGGGGCTGAGCAAACAGTCAGAGCTGCTGTAGGCAGAACTCTCTCCCCTTCAGCAACCCAGACCTATTCTCTCGAGAAGGGAGGAGAGGCTAAAGAGCCCAGAAGCTCTGGGCACCCCCGACCCCCTTCCCCTATGAGCAACAGGCATGGGACGATTCCTCTGCCACTCCCCCCACCTTGCAGCTCCAGCCTGGGCTGGGGCAGAGGGGGGGCGTGGGGCCCCAGGAGTCCCCCAGCCTGGAACAGGACAAGGGGACCCCGCTGCAGCCCCAGGCCTGGGAGGGGGAAGAGCCCCAGGAGGAGCAGAGAGGGGCTGAGGGGCTGAGCTCCTGAAGGGGAGGCTAGGGGGGCAGCATTCAGTGCTGGGCAGAGACAGGCAGTGTGGGATGAGAGCTCCTGCAGCAGGGGCCAAAACCCCCCTCCCCAGTGCAGCTGGGGGCGCTGGAAGCACTGATTGTCACCCCCACCGGGAGGGCAGGGGAGCGCCCAGCACACAACGGCACTTTGACCCCAAATTCTCCTTCTTCCCTTTTTTAAAGATGGGCACTATATTTGCCATTCTCCAATCATCTGGGACCTCCCCCGATCGCCACAAGTTTTCAAAGATAATGGCCAATCGCTCCGCAATCACATCAGCCAATTCCCTCAGCACCCTTGGATGCATTGCATCCGGCCCCATGGACTTGTGCATGTCCAGCTTTTCTAAATAGTCCTTAACCTGTTCTTTCACCACTGAGGGCTGCTCACTTCCTCCCCATACTGTGCTGCCCAGTGCAGCAGTCTGGAAGCTGACCTTATCTGTGAAGACGGAGGCAAAAAAAGCATTGAGTACTTCAGCTTTTTCCACATCATCTGTCACTAGGTTGCCTCCCCCATTCAGTAAGGGGCCCACACTTTCCCTGACAGTCTTCTTGTTGTTAACATACCTGTAGAAACCCTTCTTGTTACCCTTCACATCCCTTGCTAGCTGCAACTCCAGTTGTGCTTTGGCCTTCCTGATTACAACCCTGCATGCTCAAGCAATATTTTTATACTCCTCCCTAGTCATCTGTCCAAGTTTTCACTTCTTGTAACCTTCCTTTTTGTGTTTAAGCTTACCAGCCAAGCTGGTTGCCTGCCATATTTGCTATTCTTTCTGTACATCGGGATGGTTTGTTCCTGCGCCCTCAATAAGGCCTCTTTAAAATACAGCCAGCTTTCCTGGACTCCTTTCCCCCTCATATTATCCTCCCAGGGGATCCTGCCCATCTGTTCCCTGAGGGAGTCAAAGTCTGCTTTTCTGAAGTCCAGGGTCTGTATTTTGCTGCTCTTCTTTCTTCCTTTTGTCAGGATCCTGAACTCAACCATCTCATGGTCACTGCTGCCCGGGTTGCTACTCACTTCTACTTCCCCTACCAATTCTTCCCTGTTTGTGAGCAGCAGGTCAAGAGGAGCACAGCCCCTAATTGGTTCCTCCAGCACTTGTATAACCCTCACATCTTCTGGGGGTGGTGGTCTGTCCCATCTAGTGGCACCAAGACCACTTTTAGAGCATGAGATTAAGCAGTCTGCTCTACAGCCTTAGCTAACAGTCATGTAGCTTTTACCTCATGCAGTAAAGGCTCATGCATTTAGCTCCAGAGGTCCCAGGTTCGATCCTGCCCACTGACGACTGGCATCTGGGATCAAAACTGGGATCAAAGCCACATTACCCTGTAGAGCAGACTCATTAATCTTTCTCTAAGTGGTCTCAGTGCCACTATATGGGACAGGGCCCCACACCCAGGAGGTGTGTGGGTTACACTTGCACGAGGAATTTGTCCCCAACACTCTCCAAAAACTTCCTGGATTATCTGTGCACTGCTGTATTGCTCTCCCAGCAGATGTCAAGGTGATTGAAGTCCCCCATGAGAACCAGGGCCTGTGATCTGGAAACTTCTGTTCCTTGTCCAAAGAAAGCCTCGTCTACCTCATCCTCCTGGTCTGGTGGTCAATAGCAGATGCCCACCACGACATCACCCTTGTTGCTCTTGCCTCTAAACTTAACCCAAAGACACTCAACGGGCTTTTCTCCAGTTTCATACTGGAGCTCTGAGCAATCCTACTGCTCTCTTACATACAGTGGGCATGATTAAGGAAGTGTTTCTGAAGCTAAAAGAGCAGGGGACGGGTGTGCTGGAAGGCACTTAAAGAGTTAATAGTTACTGCAGGTCCTAGGAGGTCTAGACGCAGTGTTAGCTGTCTAGCTCACGCAGGTGTTGAGCAGATTTCTTGAGCAGCACTGAATTTTGTAGCCTATGTACATTTTTTACAAAGAACAGACCCCAAGGTGAGGGTATGTTGAGGCAGCTGCCACAATCCATGTGACTGGGAGTAACCGAGGCTGATCTTGGAGCCCTCACACCAGCATGAGGGTTATATACAGCAGAATGACTGGGAGGGGCACATCCCACCCAGCAGAACTCTCCTCCCATTTGCAACAGAACAAGCCCCAAGGCTGTGACTGCTAATTAAACAACATCTCCCATGCAGCGCAGGCCAAGCGGGTGACATTTACCACTTGCTGACTGTGAAGAGCCAGCCACAAGCCAGCATTTCTAATCAGTGATTACCGGGGAGATTATTTTGCCTTCCATTATAAATGATCGTTTGTTTGTTCAGAGTTAATTGGTAAAATCACACTGGGGTATCTGGCAGAGGATCCGGACCTAGTGCTGAGTGGAACTGAGGGTGCATTGCATGCGCATCATGCTGGAAATGCATCAGCAGGCTAGCAAAGATGACCCCGTCACATGCCGGGAGATGCAGGTTAGGCTCCATTTTGGACTCCACCCTCCCACATCTCAGAGCCCTGTGGGCCTAGAAGTAAAGCCCAGGTGGAATGGACGCGGAGAGGAATAGAGTGTGTATGTGATGAATGAGTCACTTGGTCTCAGAAGTGGCTGCAGAGGGAAAGCAGGAAGAGACACTGAGTTAGTCTTTTTGCTGTGGGGTCCCCACAGCACCCATCATGCTCCACAATCCCTGGAATCGCTGGAATGGCAAGGGGCACCTAGGGCGCTCTGCCAAGACGTAGTGGGAGTGCT